>NW_024344378.1:58545051-58660496 GCF_902729225.1 Pteropus medius
CACACACACACACACAGAGTTCTTTAATTAGGAACTTCCCAAAGTCCAAGATCTTTCCTCCGTGGCAAGCCAATTTACTCAGGTAGAATTCGGCCTGGGGAGAATAAATCTGGCTACTCGCATTCCAAGAGCTGAGTGGAGGAAAGAAGACAGTTGAGGGAAAGGAGAGAGGGAAAGTCTTAACACTGAGTTAAGTGCAGACTTTCAACTACTTCCCATTTTCATTCTACAATCTCACTTCTACTCCTAGTTAAATCAACCTCCAATCCAAAAGAACTCCTCCACCTTCACCTCTCTATAGAGCAAGGCTTCCATCTTCTGTTATGGTGAGAGAAGAACAGCTATCTTGTTACACAGGCTGAGAGAAGGGATCTAAGAGTCTAAAAATAATTTTAATGTAGACTTTAAACTACTCATCCTATTTTTTAGCTCCATTTCTCTTTAATTACTGAATATTTCATAGTTCTAATGTGGAAATCTGATAGTTCTTAATTGCTGCTTCCCCTCTCCATCCTGTTCTGGCAGTTGGGTTTCTTCTATGCTCTGTAAAGTCATTGTCCATCTGCTTTTTTTAAATTAAGTTTATTGGGGTAACATTGATTAATACAATTATGTAATTTTCAGGTGTACATTTTAATTTGACATCTATATATTCTCTTGCATGATTACCACCCAAAGTCCAGTTTCTTTCAGCTACCATATATTTGATCCCCTTTACCCCTTTCACACCCTCCCCACTCCCCCCCCATATTTCTGTGCCCCTTTACCCCGTCTACCTCTCCCCTCCTCCCCCACCCCCTACCCTCTGGTAACCACTAGTCTATTGTCCATGTCCCCGAGTCTCTGTTTGTCCTGTTCATTTGTTGCTTTTAGGTTTATATCCCACATATAAATGATATCATGGGATTTTCAACTTTTTCAGTCTGGCTTATTTCGTTTAGCATGATTGTCTTGAGGTCAATCCATGTCGTCACAAACAGCAGTATTTCGTCTCTTCTTATGGCTGAGTAATATTCCATTGTATATATGTGCCACAGCTTCTTTAGCCAATCATCTATCATAAGACACTTCGGTTGCTTCCATGTCCTGGGCACTGTGAATAATGCTGCTGTGAACATAGGTGTATGAATATCTTTTCGGATATGGGTTTTCAAGTCTTTGGGGTAAATATCCAGTAGAGGGATTGCTGGATCATATGGTAGATCAATCTTTAGTTTTTCGAGGCACTTCCATACTGCTTTCCATAGTAGCTGTACCAATCTGCAGACCCACCAGCGGTATGTAAAGGTTCCTTTTTCTCCACATTCTCTCCAACATTTGTTATTACTCGTCTTGTTGATTATAGCTATTCTAACAGATGTGAGATGGTATCTCATTATGGTTTGGATTTGCCTTTCAATGTTGAGGATCTTTTCATATGTTTGTAGGCCATTTGTATGTCCTCTAGAGAGAAGTGTCTGTTCAGGTCCTCTGCCTATTTTTTGATTGAATCATCTGTTTTTCTGTTGTTATTGAGTTGTATGAGTTCTTTGTATATTTTGGATATTAGGCCCTTATCAGAGGTGTTGCTTGCAAATATATTTTCCCATTCGAATGGTTGTCTCCTTACCTTGTTGATGATTTCCTTTGCTGAGCAGAAGCTTTTTAGTTTGATGTGGTCCTATTCATTTATTTTTGCTTTTACTTCCCTTGCCTTTGAGGACAAATTCATAAAGTTCTCTTTAAGTCCAAAGTCCTTGAGTTTCATTCCTATGTTTTCTTCTATGCATCTTATTGTTTTAGGTCTTATGTTCAGATCCTTATTCCATTTTGAGTTAATTTTAGTGTGTGGTGATAGACAATAGTCTAATTTCATTCTTTTGCAGGTGGCCTTCCAATTTTCCCAGCACCCTTTATTGAAGAGGCTTTCCTTTCTCCATGGTATGTTTTTGGCTTTTTTGTCGAAAATTATTTGCCCGTATAAATATGAGTTTACTTTTGGACTCTCGATTCTGTTCCACTGGTCAGTGTGTCTGTTTTGCTGCCAATACCATGCCATTTTGATTACTGTCGCTTTGTAGTCTAATTTGAAGTCGGGCACAGTGATGTCTCCAGCCTCGTTCTTTTTTCTCAGGATGGCTTTGGCAATCCGGGGTCTTTTGTGTTTCCATACAAATCTGATGACTTTTTGTTCTATTTCTTTAAAAAATGCTGATGAGATTTTGATAGGGAATACATTAAATCGGTATAATGCTTTAGGTAATATGCTCATTTTAACTGTGTTGATTCTTCCAATCCAAAAACACAGAATATCCTTCCATTTCTTTGTATCTTCTTCGATTTCTTTTAATAGAGTGCTGTAGTTTTCATTATATAGGTCCTTCGCAAGTTTCGTTAAATTCATTCCTAGGTATTTTATTGTTTTTGTTGCAATTGCAAAAGGAATTATTTTTTCCTCTTCTTTTTCTGATGCTTCATTATTAGAGTATAGGAACTTTATGGATTTTTGAACATTGATTTTGTATCCAGAAACTTTACTGTATTTGCTTACTGTTTCTATTAGTGTTCTTGTGGAGTCTTTAGTGTTTTCTGTATAGAGAATTATGTCATCCACAAATAGTGACAGTTTGACTTCTTCATTTCCTATTTGGATTCCTTTATTATCTTTCTCTTGCCTGACTGCACTTGCTAGGACCATCAATGTTATATTGAGTAGCGGAAGAAATAGTGGACAGCCTTATTCCTGATCTTAGAGAGGTTTTAGTTTTTCACCATTAAGTATAATCTTGGCTAAGGGTTTGTCATAGATGGCCTTTATTATGTTAAGGTACTTTCCTTCTATACCAATTTTGTTAAGTGTTTTGATTGTAAATGGATGTCGTGTCTTGTCAAAGGCCTTTTCTGCATCTATTGATATGATCATCTGATTCTTATTTTTTAATTAATGTGGTGCATCACATTAATCAATTTGTATGTGCTGAACCATCCCTGTGCCCCTGGGATGAAACCCACTTGATCATGGTGTATAATATTATTAATATATTGCTGTATTCGGTTCACTAATATCCTCTTTAGGATTTTGCATCTGTGTTCATGAGAGATACTGGTCTGCAACTTTCTTTTTTTGTGTTATCTTTACTAGGTTTTGGTATCAGAGTAATATTGGCCTCATAAAATGAGTTGGGAAGTATTGCCTCCTCTTTGATTTTTGGAAGAGTTTGAAGAGAATAGGTATTAAATCTTCTTTGAATGTTTGGTAGAATTCAATGGTGAAGCCATCTGGTTCTGGACTTTTACTTTTTCGTAGGTTTTTGATGATTGTTTCAATTTCCATACTGCTGATCAGTCTATTTAGATTTTCCAGTTCTTCTTGATTCAGTCTAGGAAGGTTGTATTTTTCTAAATATGGGTCCATTTCTACTAGGTTATTAAATTTGGTGTTATATACTTTTTCATAGTATTCTTGCATGATCCTTTGTATTTCTGCGATGTCAGTTGTAATTTCCCCTCTTTCATCCCTGATTTTCTATATTTGTGTCCTTTCTCTTTTTTCTTTAGTTGGTCAAGCTTGGAGTTTGTCAATTTTAATAACCTTCTCAAAGAACCAGCTCTTTGTTGCATTTATTTTTTCTATTTTTTTTGTTTTGTTTTCAATTTCATTTATTTCTGTTCTAATTTTGATTATTTCTTTTCTTCTGCTGACTTTAGGCTTCATTTGTCTTCCTTTTCTGGTTTTTTAAGATGCAGTGTTAGGTTGTTTATTTGGGCTCATTCTTGTTTTTGGAGATAGGCCTGTTATTATATGAACTTTCCTGTTATGATCATGTTTGCTGTGTCCTAAAAGTTTTGATATGTTGTACTATCACTATCATTCATTTCTATGTATCTCTTGATCTCTCTTTTTATTTCTTCTCTGACCCAGTTATCCTTCAGTAGCATGTTGTTTAATCTTCATGTATTTGTGGTTCTTCCTGCTTTCTTTTTGCAGTTGACCTCTAGTTTCAAAGCATTATGATCAGAGAATATAGTTCGTGTGATTTCAACCTTCTTATATTTGTTGAGGCTATCTTTATGTCCCAGACCGTGGTCAATCCTTGAGAATGTTCCATGTGCACTAGAGAAGAATGTATAAGCAGCTGTTTCGGTATGGAAGGTTCTTTATATGTCGATTTTTTCCAGGTGGTCTAATGTGTTGTTTAAGGATGTTATTTTCATATTGATTTTCTGTTTGGATAATCTGTCCATATCTGACAGTGGGGTATTTAGGTCCCCTAATATGATAGTGTTTTGGTCTGTTTCTCCCTTAAGTTCTGTTAGTAATTCCTTTACATATTTCAGGGCTCCCTGATTGGGAGTGTTATGTCTTCTTGGTGCATGATTCCCTTTATCATTATGAAATGTCCTTCAGTATCTTTCTTTATCCTTTTTCTTTTTGAAGTCTATTTCATCTGATATTAGTATCACTACTCCCGCTTTTCTCTGAATGCTATTTGCTTGAAATATCGTTTTTGACTCTTTCACTTTGAGTCTATACTTGTCTTTGGAGCTAAGATGTGTCTCCTGGAGGCAGCCTATGGTTGGGTTTTGTTTTGATCTATTCTGCAACTCTGTGCCTTTTCATTGGTGAGTTCAGCCCTTTTATATTTAGGTCGATTATTGAAATATGAGGTCTTCTTATAGCCACTTTATCTTTTGCTTTCTGGTAGCTCAGTGTTTCCATTGCTTCCTTGTTCTTATGTTACTGTTTTCTTTAGTTTGGTTGGCTTTTGTGAGTTTTCCCTCTGGTTCTTCTTATGTTATGTTATATACTTCAGTTCTGACTCTATGGTGTGTGGCTACCATTAAAATATGAAAAATACAGTTATATATATACAGTCATCCATTTTCTTGTGTGTGTGCATTATCTCCTTTCCCTTTTGTGAATCTGGGTCTTGGAATTCTCCCCTTTTCAGTCATTATTATCCCAATTTGTTTCTATGTATGCTAAACGTTCATTACTATCTTGCTATAGCAATTCTCTTCTTTTTATTAAAGCTTATAATGCCCTGTTCTTAGTAAGGGTTGCACTCCTCTGCTTCTATTTGCCTGATAGTCACTTTGCTTCTAATTATGTATTTTTTGTTGTTATTTTGTTTTAGGTGAGCTGACCCCTTTCAAAATTTCCTGTAGTGCAGGCCTTGTAATGGAGAATTCTCTCAATTTTTGTATGTCTGAAAAGGTCTTAATTTCTCCTTCATATCTGAAGGAGAGCTTACATTATTCTAGACTGGTAGTTCTTTTCACTTAATAGTTTAAATATTTGATTCCATTCCTTTCTGGCTTGTAAGGTCTGTGCTGAGAAGTCCGAGGATAATCTAATGGGTTTCCCTTTATACGTTACCATTTTCTTCTCCCTGGTTGCCCTGAGAATTCTATCTTTGTCACTGATTTCTGATAACTTTAATACAATGTGTCTTGGTGAAGGCCTTTTTGGGTTGAGGTAATTGGGTGTTCTGTTGACTTCTTGAATTCTCAGTTCCAGCTCATTCTTTAGATTTGGGACATTCTCATCCAGTATTTGTCTGAAAATGCTTTCTAGTCCCTGCTCCTTTTCCTCGCCTTTGGTAATGCCCATTATTCTTATGTTTCCTCTCCCAATATTATCAGCTAGTTGTTGTATTTCTCTTTCATTATTTTTCATTCTTCAGTTTCTCTTTTTTTTCCTTCTGATTTATATCTAGATTTCTGTCTTCAATATCACTGATCCTTTCTTCCATTTGTTGACTCTATTTCCCAAGCTTGCTCTTTCATCTTTCAGCTCTTGCAGTGCGTTTTTTATCTCCAAAAGTTCTATTCGGTTCTTTTTGAGGGTTTCCAGCTCCTTGCTCTGTTCATCTAGCTGTTTTCGCAATTTCTGAAATTGTTGATATGACTCGTTTTGGAACTCACTGTTTTTTCAGAAGTACCTTATTGAATTCTGTCACATAGGTCACATATTTCTATGTCTGTAAGCTCATTTTCTGAAGACTTTTTCTTTCTGAGATGCCTTTTCACTTGGTTGTTCATGGTGTTTAATGGACTATTTCTCTGCCTGGGAATTAATGGAAGTGCATTCTGTTGTTTTTCCAGAAAGAAGGTTTATTATATAAAGGTCTTTCTTTAGCCTGCTGCAAAGAAGGTGCTTTTATTTTGGTTTCAAGTAGGTGGCATCTAAGCCTCTTGGATCCCTGCTTTATATAAAGCCTAATGTCTTTTATTTTCTTGTAGATTTTAATCACACTCACTACTCTCAGTTTCAGTCCCTGTCAGTGTTAGCAACAGTTTGGGTAGCACTTGCTCAGATTCCCCTGGGGATCCACAGTGATTTGTCTCAGAGGGTATGGGGGAAGGGTCTATCTGGGTTAGGGGTTGGGGGCTGTGGCTCAGCCTTGGTTTTGGAACCAGGGCTAGTAGAAATCAACAGTTGTTTCTCTGCAGTCCCATTCCATTCTCTGCTTTCTGCCCTGATGACTGAGCCCTGCTGCAGGCTGCGAAGAAAAGTCCCAGCACTTCCAGGCTGGGCTGTTCAGGGAAGTTGCCGCACCTTCTCCCCTCCACCTCCTCCTGCAAGGAGCTCCGGCAGCTGCAAGAGGCAGCTTCTTTATTTGTCTCTGTCCACTACCCGACACCTGGAGTTCTGACCCGTGGTAGCTCTTATGTGCAGATTCCACGCTCCGATGTTCTGGTGTGCGGTTTGGGTGTTTTTTGTTCAGTTTTAGATGTTCAGCTTATTGTTTCAAGGGGAGAGATCTGAGGACTTCTCTCATTCTGCCATGTTTTCCCAGAATCTTTCTCCATCTGCTTTCCATATTCCAAAATGCTCTCCTCTTCTAAGATGTTCTTTTGAGTTTACATCTTTTCATCTATTCACTGTCACTTCAGTAGGATTTCTACAGGGAGCATTCACTAAAGCATGTGCTCAATCTGCCATGTTTTAGTGCAAAGATTTCTTAGGTCCTTGTCTCCTGAATATATTTTAAACAAATTTTACCCTGGTCATGTCCTTCTACAGCTGAATTTTTAACATACAAATGAAAAACTTCAATTTTATTCTTACTATATTTCACCTTGTTTAGTTCCCTTTCCAGATCTGCTGAGATTACTTTACTATAGCAATTTCTCCATATGATTATTATTATAAGATTACTGTTTATATAACAATTTACCTGAATTCGAACTTCCACAGTATATTGCAAACTCCTTAGAGAGACCATACTTTATTTAATTCTCCATTTCCAACCCAGAATACAGTGCCCAGGCCAGAACATTCATTAGATAAATATCTATGGAATAGTGAATTTTGTTGTCAACTGTCAATGTGTAATCCATTTTATTATATGTTTTTCTAGCAATAAGAGTATTTTTCCCAGGTTTGGACAAATGCAAGGTATCAGGCAACAGGGAAAGTTTTTCTGTGATGGTGGTGGGTGTATGCTCTTTCATCATGGATTCTAGATTGGTAGATTAGAATGAACAAGCATTTTCTCAAAATCATAAAAATCACTTGGCCAGAAGAAGAGTCCAGATCAGAATCAAAGAAGGAATGTAACAGGTCAAAGCTTAAGAAGGGGCATTAAGGAATGAAATATGAAGTAGAAAACTAGATCAGGAGTAAGTCATATGAGGCATATAAGTTAATGGGATCCATGAGAACTTAAAAGACATTAGAGACCCATTTTATATGTGCTCATGTGTGGCTTAGTGGCAGATATAAAAGTTTAAAAGCACCAGGCTGAAGAGAACACCTGCTTCTTCCCTTCTACTCATTCCTGGATTCCCCAGCCTTGGCATAAGGCAAGGATGTCCCTTTTTCACCAGGTCTGAGATTCTGTCCCTAAGAAAGTCTATTTGAGCTTCAGGTTCCTATGAGCTCATCTGGTGTCCAACTTTCCTCCTTGGCTCAGGCACTGGAGCACGCATTTGGTGGAGGCTGTGGAGCATATCCTAAAACTTGTGGCTGCATGACAACGCCCAATGGGCTAGCTATAGTCACAAGAGGATCCTAAGGAACAGTGAAAGACAAAGAGAATGTGAATGGATGAAGTAATGAAGGTAGAAAGGAGGCAACCTTTATAACTTCAGTGACTCAGGAAGAACCAGAATGCAGCCTCCAAGTTTCTTGAAGGGTTGAGTGATAGATATCTCATGGGAGTTGAGTGGGTCTGGGTTGCCTATGGGATGCTTTCTACTGATAAGCAATAGTGTATTAGTTGAGGCCTAGAAGCAGTCCTTGGTGTAGTATCCTATAAATTTTTCTTGTGGATTGAGACTCCTTGATTAATTGCCAGAGTCAAGATGACTCTAGATAAAGTATAGAACTAGGTATGAAAGCTATAATTACTATGAAAGATGTATGGACTGATTTTACTACCTGCTGTACATTATTACAGCATCTGGGTACTACAGGGCACACTACCAAAAGTATTTCCCAGTGACTCCTTTAAATACTCTCATGCGGCTTATTAAGAAGTGTACATGAACTTATAGAGCCTTAAAAAGTACAAGATACAAATGTGGCCCTCCTTCAGAAACATAGGTGGGAAGGTCAGAAAAAAATATCTCTTACGAAAATGTAGGGTTAACTGGAGGAACTAAAGGTGAGCCAGCACAAAGAACCAGAACCTAACGGTCTATTTTGGCATGGACATTTACTATACTGATACTTGTGTTCTCTTTTCAGATACTAAGGAGTTGACAGAGTAGCATAAACCCTGGGCTAGCTAGCTGAGGTCCCAGATGGTTCCATATAATTCAGAGGTCCCAAGATCAATAAGATCACCAGAAATTTCAGGTCATTGTGGTTAAGTTCTAAAAAAAACATGAAACATAAAGAAAGTTGAGAATCTTTACATAGACTTTGTCAGTGGGACATCTAAGTGACTAGTGAACCAGTTAAACTGGTAAATGAATATCCTCTATATTCCACTATTTTCAGAATCTTAAGAGGATAATTTCTGATTTTGGTAAACATTGCTAGATTCAAGCACCTATTTGTCTGTCCTTGCAATGGAGTTCCAAGGGAGGCTTTAGGGCTACAGGGTGCTCCGAGCGAAGAATTCCCTGGGGTTTAGAGGTTTGGGCCATCCTAATCTTAGGGTGGCCAGGAAGAAGAGTGTCTACCCATCAGGATGAGGAGAGAGCTTCTTCTTGACCCAGGACTGCTCTACACTACTCTAATTAGAGGTTAGTTTAACCTCTCTTGTTCTGAATGAAACTCAGTCAGTTCTTAAAGATCACCTTATTTTTTTACTAAGGGTTCACAAACCTGCTGTTTGGTAATAGAAATTGGTCATAAGTCAAAATTGCTAATATGCCATTTCTTAAAAGACAAAATATTATAGACACTACAGATTAGTAGTACCTCTTCTGTTCTCTGCTTTCTTCCACCACTAAGCAGCTCTGAGATAATGGTCCACTCAACATACATTTATTAAACATCTACAATATACAAAGTACTAAGCTTACTTAAGCAAAGAGAAAAAAGACAACCTTTATTCTCAAGGAATTTGTATATCAATAGGAAAATAGAAAAATAACTATTATAAGAGAAAATGAACAAACACTCTAATAAAGATAGAATTAAAGCCTTATAGAAGCCCAGAATACAATTTCAGCTGGAATTTCATGAAAACATAGATTTTAATAAGTGATTATTGGACTGTGTCTGTGGTGAAAGATTTTAATTCACTTAAAGTAACTTGGTTCTCTCCCCCTTCTACCCTCCCTCCTTTTCTCCCTGCCTACCTCTCTCCCTCCCTCCTATTTTGGACTTTACATTCCTCTATCTATTTAACTTTTCAATTTTACAAGCATTCTCTTTTCTTGAGAAAAGAGACCATTCACTAGGTGGCAATAAAGAACAAATTACCATAACATAATGTAGTACTTTTTACATATAGAAAAATATATTTAGAATCTAAAAAGTTTTCCCAATGAAATATGAGAATTTTTACTTTCATTGTAATTTCTTTAAAGGAAACCCATCTAGTTTGGCCATTTGCCTAATAATTTGCAAATGTCTTAAGTAAATGGGTGCTTCAAGCATCTTTCTGAGTTCTGTTTTTGTCCTTTTCACAGAAGCTAGAATAAAGGAACAGAGTGCTTAGGATGTAAAAATAGGAAAGAAGTTGAGTCAAAATTATATTTTAAAAGACTCCAGTAAAATTTATAATTTCATCACAAGATAATTGATAGAATGGTTAGTACACTGTGAGCTCAAAAAGGAAAAAGTATCAAACAGATATTTTTTAAAGTCAAGTTACACGAAAAGAAATAAATAATCCTGGACAGTAATCAGAGAAATGTAAATTAAGGAAGCTGAAGGCATCATTAACACAACAACTAAATTGGCAATATTTTTTCTTGCCGTGACAACACCAAATGTGGTGAGGTTACAGTATAACTAGTAAACTGCTAGTAATGTGCTTTGCCTCTTTTGGAAAATAATATGGCAATAGATAGTAAAAGTAATACAAAATTCAGACCCATTAGCTCAAGGATCCCAATCCTAAGAATTTGTCCTAAAGAATTCAACAAAAGAATAAAATTTATAGATATAACAACTTGTCAATCGTAATATCTATAACATAAAGGGAAAAAAACTGGAAACAACATACATTTTATGGATAAGTAATATCACAGTTAGAAATAAAGCTGTCTCCAGGTCTTTCAGAGTTTAAGTAGGACCAGAAAGGCTTCCAGAGTTGAAGCTACAAGACCAGAAAAACAGCCCCACAGAGCTCTAGCTTAAACCTGTAGGGGGCAACTGATTATAAGAAGGGCAAGGTAGAAGATGGAACAGGAGCTGAGGTAAACATAGAAGGAATAAGGAAAGATATAAAATAAATGTTGGAAAGTAAAAACAAGCTACTAATGTTAGAGACAAGACAATGACAATGTGGGTCAGCTGGGAGACAGTTCGCATCTATTTAAAACATTTATTTGTAAAGATGCACCCCCATCAAAGAAATGCAAATTAAAACCAAAATGAGATTCAACTCACACTTGTCAGAATAGTTATCATCAATAAATCAAAGAACAAGTGTTGGCTAGGATGTAGAGAAAAAAGAACTCTCATACACTGTTGGTGGGATTACAAATTGATATAGCCGCTATGGAAAACAGTTTGGAGTTTCCTCAAAAAATTTAAAACAGATCTACCTTTTGACCCAGCAATTGCACTTCTGGGTATTTATCCAAAGAAAACCAAAACAATAATTCATAAAGATCTATACATCCCTATTTCATGACAGCACTATTTACAATAGCCAAGATATGGAAGCAACCTAAATGCCCATCGACAGACAATTGGATAAAAAAATTATGGCTCATATATACAATGGAATTTACTCAATCATTAAAAAAATGAAATCTACCATTTGCAACAATATGGATGGACCTAGAAGTTATTATGCTGAGTGAAGAAGTCAGACAGAGAAAGATACATACCATATATTTCACTTATATGTGGAATCTAAAGAACAAAAAAGAATAAACTAATCAAAAATAGACTCACAAATATAGAGGACAATTTGGTAATAGCCAGAGGGGAAGTGGGTAAGGGGACTGGGAGAATGGAGTGAGGAGTTAAAGAAGTACAAATTAGTTGATAGATGGTCACAGGGATGGGGAGCACAGCAATAGGGAATGCAGTCAGCATTAATGTAATGGTTAGGTGGAGAACCAGAGGAGAGAAAGAGCAATTAAGGAGATCATTTTATAAATTATATAAATGTATAACCAATGTACTTTATACTTGAGACTAATAAAATTAAATTAAAAAAAAAGATGCACTCCAGTGTTCATTGCAGAATTATTCATGGTGGCTAAGACATGGAAACAACTGAAGTGTCCTTTGATAGATGATTGGATAAAGAAGCTGTGGTACATATATTCAATGGAATATTACTCAGCCATAAGAAGAGATGAAATACTGCCATTTGTGACAACATGGATGGATCTTGAGATAATCATAGTAGGTGAAATAAGTCAAATGGAAAGGGCTGAAACTATATGATTTCACTCATGTGAGATATAAAATTGAAAGCAACAAACGAACAAGACAAACAAAAACTCATAGACACAGACAATAGTTTAGTGGTTAACAGAGGAAAAGGGGGAAGAAGGGTAAATAGATAAGGGTAAAGAGGGTCTGAGAAGCACTGCTCTGGTTCCTTCTGCTCCCCACACACCCTGAGTGTGTGATACATGAGAACCTACCAGATTCTGCTAAAGCCTTTCTTGGTGAAGACATGTTGTCACCATGCCCAGATGAGATGGCTAAAAGTCTTCTGCAAGTACTGAGCCTTGAGTCCTGAGTCAGCAGAAGATCTAATTAGTATCCTCGGGCCAGCACACAATTGTTATTCACCTGATCAAACACACAATGAAAAGAATTTTCGATTAGACAACGAGTTTTCACAACTTTGACATGTTATTACTCATTTATTCAGTCATTATCACTCAGTGACAATGTCATACTCATGCTGAAATAGGTACTTGGAATACAATACTGAATGAATAAGAATTAACTACAGAATCTGTCTTCAAAGGGTTCACGTTTAATCTATAAAAAGTCCTCACATAGGACAAGTATTTTTTTTCTCTTCAAATCTTTTCCATATAGGCTGTAAAATCATGTTACATTGCTTCCATTGGTTAAAATCTAGAGTATGTTTTGTCTGGTGACCTTTCAATTAGCTACATGAAAATGAAATGAGGTTATTGTAATCTGAACCTAAAAGTTGTTTTAAAACATATTATTTAAAAATTTTAGGTATGGGATGTTAAGAAAGATTATTTAAAACATGAAAGTAAGACAAAAAAGTAGGTGACACATCTTTTCAACTTTATATGAGGATGATGCTTAACAGGCCCCCCCAAGGATTATTTAATTATGTATTGTACTTTGTTCAAATCATTGTTTACTGCAGATTAAAAGTCCTAGACTTAGTAAATTACATGTTAACCTATATATTTTTGACCAATAGTGATACAAATAATTTCTAACAGAAAATATAACACCAAAGATTATAATTTTCTTGTCACATATTAACCAGACTTTAAAAATTTAACCTAGCTTTCTTACTCTATCATTGGTTCAAACTGTCTATAAAAGCCTAGAAATGTTCTCTTAACTACCTTTGCCACCTTCCTGGTTCCTTCATTAATTAATACATTGAATAAAATCTTTAACAGACTTTCATTGCAAATTTTAATGAGTCATGTTTTTAATTTACTGAAAATTCTACTTTGGTGGAGGGAAAAAATATTGTTTTGAAAGAAGGACAGAGGTAGTAATTAAAGGACTGCTGTAAATAAAGGTTTCCCTCCAGTTCCTGGGGAGGGTGTGACTGGTACTGAGGTAACAGACTTAAGTGATGAGCCTCCCTTGGAAGCAGACCTGGGAAGTTTAAGACTTCACTGTTAAGTCAACAAACAAGTTTGATTAGAGACACATGCCCATTTCTGGCATTTGTTAGTGCACTGAGTTTGAGTTAACTCTATAGAAACACAAAAAACAAACTGGATGAATTTTTCTTCCCTTACATGTTATCTAATATATCTTAAAACAAATATACAAAGAGTATAATATTAACCTGAATAACATTTAATGCAATTTATGAGTTGCAATTATTGTAGTAAATCAGTAATAATGTACGATTATACAATTCACCATCAGCAAATGTGTATTGAAACCTAGACAGTTTATAAAGTATACAAATGTAAATTATATAAAAACAGAGCCAAACATATACAATGGAGAAAAGAAATCCTCTTCAATAAATGGTGCTGGGAAAACTGGAAAGCCACATGCAAAAAAAGGAAACTAGACTGTTGTCTATCACCACACACCAAAATTAACTCAAAACAGATTAAGGACCTGAATATAAGACCTAAAACAATAAATTGCATAGAAGAAAACATAAACTCATGGACCTTGGACTTAAGGAGGATTTTATGAATTTGACCTCAAAGGCAAGGAAAGTAAAAGCAAAAATAAATGAATGGTAACTACATCAAACTAAAAAGCTTCTGCACAGCAAAAGAAACTGTCAACAAGCTAAAGAGACAACCATTCGAATTGGAAAATATATTTGCAAGTAATGCCTCTGATAAGGGCCTAATATCCAGAATATACAAAGAACTCATACAACTCAATGACAACATAAAAAACAAACGATCCAATCAAGAAATGGGCAGAGGACCTGAACGGACACTTTTCCCAAGAAGATACAGAAATGGCCAACAAACATACGAAAAGATGCTCAACATCGCTAGCTATTAGGGAAATGCAAATGAGATACCATCTCACACCTGTTAGAATAGGAATAATAAACAAGACAAGTAAAGATAAATGATGGAGAGGATGTGGAGAAAAAGGAACCCTCATACAGTGCTGGCGAGACTGCAAATTGGTACAGCCACTATGGAAAACAGTATGGAGGTGCCTCGAAAAACTAACAATTGATCTACCATATGATCCAGCAATCCCTCCATTGGGTATTTACCCCAAAGACTTGAAAACTGATATCCAAAAAGATATTTGTACACCAATGTTCACAGCAGCATTATTCACAGTGGAACATGGAAGCAACCAAAGTGTCCTAAGATAAATGATTGGATAAAGAAGCTGTGGCACATATATACAATGGAATATTACTCAGCCATAAGAAGAGATGATATACTGCCATTTGTGACAACATGGATGGATCTTGAGATAATCATGCTAAGCGAAATAAGCCAGACTGAAAAAGTTGAAAATCACATGATATCACATATCTGGGATATAACCCTAAAAGCAACAAATGAACAGGACAAACAAACAGAGACTCATAGACATGGACTATAAACTACTGGTTACCAGAGGGTAGGGGATGGGGGGAAGGGGAAACAACTAGGGGGTCAAATATAGGGGGTTAGGGGGAGAGTGAAGTGGGTAAAGGGGATCAAATATATGGTAGCTGAAGGAAACTGCACTTTGGGTAGTAAACACACAATAGAATATACAGATGTCAAATTATAACGTACACCTGAAAATTATATAATTGTGTTAACCACTGTTACCCCAATAAACTTAATCGAATAAATAAGTAAATAAATAAAAAGAAAAAGAAACACACACAAAAAAAAACAATACAAAGTGGTTCCGGTGAGGATGTGGAATGACTGGAATACTAATGCATTGCTGTTAGGATCACCCTACTCATAACCCTGTTTTATTTTTCTTAAAAGCACTTTTCATTACCTTAAAGTTCACTTATAGTTGTAAGTTGATATGTATCTGCTCACATGTTTACTGTGTATCTCCTTCAATGTAAGTATCATGAGGCTGGTGACTTGGTCTCTTGTCATTACTGTGTCACCTCAGCACCAAGAATGGCACAAAGTAAGCACTCAATACATACTGAAAGGCAGGAAGGACAAAAAGAAAGGACACTAAGATAATGGATGGATGCAAGGAACCCAGTCACAGTAGTCTACAGAGGGACAATCTGCTGGTGTGAAAGAAAATGAATTTAGACCACCAGGAGCCTGCACACTAGAGAGCTGTGCAAAATCCCAATTTCAGGCCACACTAAACCAATGAAATCAGGATCTCTAAGAATGGGACCCAAGACTGATCATTAGAGTTCCTCAGGTGATCCAATTGTGTAGTCTAGGGTGAGAACCACTGAGGAAATGGAACCTAGGTTTTGAAGCTATACACATCTAGGTGTAATCTTGGGCAAGCTACTTAATTTCCCTTAGCCCTCAAATTCTCAACTACAAATGGGAATAGTATACACCTCTGGGTTGCTACAATATTGAGATTATATATAAAGCTCTCAGTAAATGTTATTCCTCCTTCTCAGGGTAAACTTGATGAAATCTTCATTGCTTGGTATGATAAATGCTAATTCTATCATTGATTCATCTTTCATCGATTACCTGATTATTAAATTGAACATTTGCATCGAGGAAGTTTAAAAATGCTCGTTTCTTTTTCACATTCCTGGTAAGATGCTGCCTGCAGCACAATCTATTTTAAATCTAGGAGGAGCTAAACTATGAAGAAAAATCTTGCTGATTATTTAGACCAAAGATTCTCAAACCTGGCTGCAGGTTAGAATCACCTAAGAATCTTTTTTTAAAAATACCAATACAAAATGTCCAGACCTTGCCCTATTCAATTAAATCACAGTCCCCAGGGTGGGTCCAGAGCATCAATATTTTTTAAAAAGCTAATTGAACAGTGATTCTCAAACACAGCTGAAAAACGTTGATGTGCACTGAAAGCCCATGCTAACTGCACAACTAATTCACATGGGAGCTCTTAAAAAATAGACTGATTCCAGAACTCTATCATGACTTATTGATTCAGAATCTGTGGACATAGAGTCTGTATTTTGCAAAGCTTCATAAAACTCTCCCCTGGTGATTCTGATGCATACCCATTGGGAACCACTGCTTTATATCATGCATTTACTCTCCCTTTTGTGAACTTTCACTGGCCTCCCATGCCAAGCTTGCCTACTTGCTTTTAGTAACTGATGCAACACATCACAGTTTAAATCTTACAGATCTTTTCAGAACACTTTCATGTGTGGCCCACCGACCCACAATATTTACCATATGCCATGACCAGCTAGGTAGTCCATTGGCCTTCCTAATCAAATCCCTCCAATAAGCTGTCGATTTGGGAAAGGCAAAATAGAATCATGTTGTTCCCCAAACCTTATTTCCCTTTAAGTAGTATGCAAAGCCAGGGCTAGTGAAATGAAGCCTCATTGGTCAGATGTGTCTAAATAAAGTTTGAGTTGTTTCCTGCACCTGGAAGCAAACTGCTATGTTTGCTTCAGAGACAATAAGATCAAAGAAATCAGGTGATGCCTGAGTTTGGAGCATTAGCAGAATGCCCTGCAATGTTTAAACTCTACCTAGACAGAGTAGTAGAACCCTTAAAGAATGATTATAAGTCAATTAGCACACATACCACCATAGTTGCATGACCAAGCAGATGATAACAGCATTTAAGCAACCAGGCACTATTTTAGGCTTATTAAACATATTAATTCACGTGATCCTCACAATAACCCTATCAGGAAGGACTATTATTCCCATTTCATAGATTAAGAAACAAAGGCACTAGAGGTTAAATAACTAGCTCAAGGTCACATAGTAAGTGGCAGTTTTTGAACTCAGGCAATCTGCTTCACCTTTACTGCTGTCACCTTTACTCCACTACATTATAGATGTTAGCCAAGTAGTCCTTTAAAAAGTTAAAATCTGCAGCAGAAACTGGAAATCGAATTATGTGTACCTTGAGCAAGTTACTTCTCTGAGCCTATTTTTGCATCTGAAAAATAAAGATAATAATAGTACTTGCCTCATGTAGTCAAAGCAGGGATTAAACAAGATTGTGCATGTGATGTGCTTAGAATAATGCCTGGCCCTTTTTTAAGATGTCAACCATTCCTATTTGTATCGTAATACAGTCCAAGTGGTCAGGGAGAAATGACAACCTATTTAACTGAAAATTTCCCTCGGTGATCTCAAAACTGTAGATTCTATAGATTCCCAGTACAGCAGATCCAATGTGAAATACAGTAATAAAAGGTAACAAAAACTTTTGAACTGCCACTTTAACAAACCCGCAGCCTATCCAGTCCAAGACTATGAATTAGTCTGACAATGGAGAGCGCTATTTGCTATAGTTTGTTTCTTTTAGCAAACACTCTCAACTTTCAATCTTTATAAATGCAACTACACCAGGAGCCAGACTCCAAGTAGCTGCAAACTTCAGTGGATTCTGATTTGATTGGGGGGGGGGGACAGGAGATGATCCCATCAGGTAGTAAATGTCAGCCCTCCTCAGTCACATTTATATAAACAAAAGAAAAACAAAATGAGAACTCAAACAAAACTAGGTAACATTCATCATGTATTTCTCACTGAATTAAACGTTATCCATGCTTTATCTCATTTAATCCTCACAACACCCTTCCAAGGTTGAACGTTCCCACAGAAAACTGCACAACCCCACTGATGAACCTCACTTTAAATTCATCTCAAACTGGTAGTCGACACTGCCTAACAATCCAATTTCATTTCTCTAGTTAGTTCACACATTCCTACTCTCCAGAAGGACTGTCACATGTTTCTCCTCCAAGTTCTAACATCTCTTCTCCTCAACTCTGCTTCTTTTACTCTCAGCCAATTACTATCTTCAAAGATAAATGGTGCCTCTACCACTACCTGCATCTGCACCCATTGTCTTGGTGTCCCCTCCAGTAACAATGAATATGTGTTTCTGTTCATTTTAAAGCCCACTACCCACCTGCTCTACGGTTTCACAGGTACTCTGAGGTATTCAAGGACTTCCCCCTGCAATGTTCCCCTCCCTCACCTGCATTATGCCTCTCTTTCTATGAGCTCGATCCCACTGGCATGTAAACATATTTTTTCTATCTTAAAAAAATCCCCCTTGACCTTAAGGCCCTCTACTCAACTAAAGTTGTTCTTGTTAAAATGATTAAAATCCTCCTGCCAAATCCATCTTACACAGTAGCATTCACCACAGTTGGCCACCACCTTCCCCTTTTTTGTCTTTCCCTCCTCTTCTTTGTATATTCTCTCAACCTAGATGGTTTCATCCAGTCCTAGTTTAAATACCATCTATATAGTGATGATTCCAAAGATAAACTCTAGCCCTGACAGGCCCTAGGACTTCAGACTCAAATTTCCAATGGCCTATTTGACATCTCAACTTAAATATATACTCGGTGATTTATGTTACCTATATTTTACCATATTAATAAAGTAAATCTGCCAAGTGATGGAGAGATGAATAGATATGTGAAAAAAAAAAAACAAGCATAGCTAAATGTTAATGGCAGGATCTAGCTGGTGAGTATACAGAGTTCACTAGAAAAATTTTTGCAACTATACTGCTCATATGTTGTATGTTGGGGGAAAAAAATCTACCAGGCATTTCAATTCTAATATATTCAAAACATAATTCTTTATTTCACCCTTTCCAAAAAGGCAGGGACCTTGTCTATCTTGCTTATTGATAGTTCCAACTTCCAGAGCAGTACATGGCACGCAGGTGTTCGAAATAGCTGTTGAATTAACTAAATTAATTCCCTACTTCTCTCTAAGCCCCTCAACCTTCACTGGACCTGAAGAATGGAGTTCTTGGCCTCCAAAAGTCCCCGGCCAGGGCAAGTGCAGACCATGGCTTAGTAACTGATTATGGCTTCTTACCAATCATATCAGCTCCATGCTCTTCATCACGAGTTCAAGACCTTTCTTTACACAAAGTGTTTACTATCCCAAACCTGTCACACACGGGAACCACAACGGGTGTCACAGTACAACCAGGCATCACACTACATAGGCTGAGTGTCCCCCATTACCACCCCTCCCCGCCCCAGGCATTTAGAGACTCTGGCCTCACGCTGACCAGAGCCCGCCAGGATCCAGCCCACGCAGGCCTCCTGATGTCTGGGGCCCCTGGGCATCAATGGCAGCTTCCTCCCGGGACTACTGGGTGGGCCCAACTCCGCCCTCTCATTCCACAGCGCAGCCACTTCCCTCTGCCCTACCCCAGTCCACAAGGACCACCGCGAACTTCCCTCACCTGGTCTTGCCCCACCTGGCCTGCCCGCAACCGCCTCGACCTATCCCAACGCCATCTTGCCAGTTAGGTTCTCGCGGGAGCCCACTAGCCCTGTGGGATCGGTGTGGTCCAATCCTAGTAGCTCCCGCGAGCCTGTGCACAAGAGCCTCCTCTGTGCCACTGCCTTCTGCCAGTCTGGCGGGAGCTGGCAGAACCTCCCTCTGCTGGCCCTCCCAAGCACTGCAGCACTCACGGTGGACCAGCGATAGATCCCCTGCAGTGGCTGTCCATTGCCCTGTACATGCCCCTTCTCCTAAGCTAGGCTCCTAATGTCAGCAGCGCTCTGAGCTACGCCAACATCCTGTACTACTGAAAACTGTGTTCTCTATGGGTGGTCGCCTGGTTCATACCTGCCCTGAGATCACACTGAGTCACATAAGGGTCAGGTTGAGAGATGAGTTTATAGTGTCAGAGCGGAGCAAATAGAGTGTTTGGGCACTTAGTGCAGGGTAGACTATCGCAGGAGTTATTAACCTGTGCCAGAAGTTGGCTGCTAGGTCAGTTGAGTGTTTTGGCTAGGATGGTTAGTATAAGGGGAATTCAGGATATAGACATTCCTCAATTACATGAAGCCAGAATCTTTTTATCTTGGTTAGCACACCTCTATTTGGTCCTGACCATAGCCACTCTGGTGGATCCATTTCCCTTGAAGGCATGACAGGACCTGCCTTACTTGACCCACAGTCCTCAGAGTTGGTCCAAGGAGAGGCATATCCTTGAGTTGAACTGGGGCTGAGCAAAAACAGTCACTCTTTTCAGGCCTGGAGGGATCAGCTTCCTGCTCTGTAAGTCACTGAGAGTAGTTTCTTTCTCTCCATCAGAGGCCTCACCTTTCAGCAGCCAAGGCACCCTCTTAATGAGTTACACAAGTGCCAGGGTAGGATTCCTCTTAAAGACAGACCCCCATGTCTGATGTGTCTTTTTTTCTCATAGTGTCTAATATCAGAACATTTCTCAAACATAAGCAGCATGAATAAATCCAAATTTTATATATATATTGTTGTATCCCTACATAGATGAGGACACAGAGAGGAAAGGATTTACACCCACAGCATCAGGAAATCCCTGAATGAGGATTAAATGAACATTTGATGAGAGTGGACCCTAAGGTGGAATCTACTGCTGGTCCATGGTGAGTGCTGCAGTGCCTATCCTATCTCTCTCAACTTCCTGATAAACCCTACAATACTCCCAGAAGCCACTGACCTAGAAGATTCTTTTCAGCTGCTTCTCTTTTTATTAGTGAAAAATTCAAAGAACTGTAAAGTTTAGTGTTATCTCAAGGTTTCTGCCTCTCTTTGGAGGCCATTTCAAATCCTTGTCCTCTCACCAATTATCAAGAGTCTTGCAGGCCTGGACTCAAGACCCTGCTCTGCTGCTGAATAGCTGGTGACCTCAGATAAGTTACTTTGCAACCTCTGCCTCAGTTTCTTTTTTTAAAAAGGGAATATGAGGTTGTGAGTCTTTAATGAGACAAATGATAGTAGCATCCAGCACCATATCTGGCAATAAATGCTGTTTTCCTTTCCCAGGAAATTAGATCCACACATATCCCTAGGGTTGTGGCTCTCCCAGAGTTTTTGTGCTCACTGTTTCTCTCATTGTCTCTCTCTGAGCAGAGGACCTGCCACAGTCATGGTCTCTTTCTTGTTGTGGGTAAGGCTGGATACCCTCCACAAACCAGGCCAGACATATTCATGCACAAGACAGTTATTACAAAAGCAGAATCCAGAAGAACATGTGGCTCATGTTTCCTTTCCTCCTGGCCCCAAGACTCAATCTCACAAGACTGGGGTTGCATCACATAACCCCAGGCCCTTGCTCCTTAGTGCAGGCCTTGTCCTGCTCTGGTCCACCAGTTCAGGCGTCAGCTCTGCCTCCCCTAGTCCATACCTCCAGGTCCCCTTTATAGCCTGACTGAAGAGCTTCTCAGTTGTCCCCTCCATGCTGCCCCCCCCAGACACTACCTCCTTATGTCCTGCTTGGCTCTATGCTCACTGAAGATCCTTGGGAAAGCTCAAATGGAGAAGCAGCAGTGGCTAGCACAGAGAGGTAATACTGATTCTGAAATTTCACAGTTTGTATCTCCTTCCCTGGTCTAGGCACCTGGACTTCCTATGGATGGACCCAGAGGGCCAGACAAATGTCTGCTCCCTGCTGAGGTGAGGCCCATCTGTCCCTTTCAAGTGTAAGAATTTACTGCCAAAATGGCTCCTTATCCCAAGTCATGGGTCTCCAGACTCAATCAGAGAAGATCCATAAGGGCCTCCCAAACCCCAGTGAACAGTTCACACCGAGGACCTCAGGATCCAAAGTCATTTTTTCATAATGCCCATGCTCAAGTTCAGGGCTTTTCAAACCTGGCTTGGGACCAGAGACAGGCAGATAACTAAGAATAAGAAACACTGACAGAAAAAAAAAATGTTTCAGTTTCACTGTACTTCCATGGGATCCACTAGGGTACAGACCTCAACTTTGCAGCCTGGTTTATTTTTAGATGATGTTCTTCACACTCACCACCACCAAGTGTGAATCTACGAGGATCGTGAGCTTGGAGGAAGCTGTGGAATCCTTTTCTGTCTTTCTTTCTCTCTGCTCAGCTTTGAAAGACTTCACATAAAAGACTTTATAAAAATAAATTGTGGAAAGTACAATTCTACTAAAAATTCGAGTAGAGGCTAAAAACTGTGTATTCAAAGAGCACTTACCTCGTTATGAATTCCCAGCTGTCTGATCCCTGAGCCTGGCACATGGTAGATGCCCAATAAATATTAATTGTTGACCCATTAGTTGGCCGCTCATCCATTTGCAGAGCTTCAACCAGCCCATCACTCTACATTCACACACCAAAATAGAGAGAATCCTTAGGCTTTGATGGGAGAGCTGCTAAGTTGGCAGGTGCGCCTGCCTTAAACTCTTGTAATAAATGTCGTGCCTTTCACTTTGAGCTCTAGTTATTAACAGTAAAATAATAATGTGGCAAAAAATGAACTGCAAACACTGCCAAATTCTAGGAGAGGCACTGGATGTGTGCCTTTCAATTCTTATGTATTACAAGTTGGTCTGCGCCAAGCCTGTGCTTTACAGCAAGGATACAGATGTCACCATCACATTGTATCTTATTAGCTGGACAGAATAGGGTGCATGCAGAAGTCAAATTTTTTGTTTATTTCCAGCGCCATTCAAACTCAATGCCCAGATGAATTTTTTTCCAAGGCTCTTGCATATAAAATCTTGGACAGGCCCATAACTTCAAACACCCAGAAAAAATCCTGTCAGTACAAGACTCCCTCTGACTTCTTACCTAAGTGTTAGGTTCTCTCCACCTGATAACAGGACTGCTCAGGGTGGAAACAGACATGGGAAATGGGCACATCAGTTTCTCTTTTCTCACTGATTTCACATTCACATCCTACTCTCCAGACTCAGCGTCTGATTCCTCTGCAAGTGGAATCCAGCACTAAGCCCTCTGGGCACAGCAGATGTTTTGAGCTGGCAGGTATCCTGAGAAAGTATCTTGTGGTTTCCCTAACAAATCCTCTGTGAGATATGTCCAAGTGCAACTCCACTGCCTGGGTGATATTGCCTCTGGCCAGTTGTTTACCATACCATCCCTCTGCTACTGCCTTCCATGGGCCTACCCCAGGGTACCAATGTATTTATGTAGTTGGTGCCATGAATAAAGGGTAAGTAGAGGCCAAAATACACACTTGGTTTTGCGTCTAAATGAAGGGCTCCTCAAAGGGAGGAAGGGCCACCTTTATGCAATTCATCAGCCACAGGAGGTGCCTTTTTGTGATTCTTGCCAATGCACCTTCTGTGTGAGCTGAGGCTCTGGTTCTGTATCATCCCTGCTTATTTTACAGTGGGTCCAGGTTGTTCCCCATTCGTAGGTCCACATAGCTAAAAGTAGGGTTTGCAGGTCCTTACCCTACCAAGGTGTTAGCTGTTGACTCCTGGGCCAGTCCTCTTTATCTGCTCTCCCACCAGGCATGTTGTTTCAGCCACCACCTCTCACCTTTAGATTGCTCAGGCATGGGTCAAACACCAAGCTCTTGTGTCTCCCCAAGTTGCAGGAAACACACATCAAGCCTTATGAATTATTCTCTTAAAGTCACTCTCATGTGGGCGGAAGCAAAGGAGAGGCACCGCCCTCCCTCTCGCCTTTCTTCCCCAAGGAGGAGAAGCAGGTATGGAAAAGGAAATGCCATAGGGTTACAGCAACTCTTTTCAGAAAGATTTTCTATTCCTAGCCTCCTAACCCTCTAAACACTCATAGGCTATGGGTGGGTGATCACCAGTGCTGCTGGCTTGCCAGGGGAGATGACTCTTAAAACATAAGTAGGTGTAATTGAAGAAAGGAGAGTGTGCTATATGGGTGTGTCAGGCACAGAGCAGCATAGGAAGGATAATGAATGAGTATAGCATATTATAGGAGCTCCATATGACTACAGGAGAAAGAGGGAGTTTGAGGGATGGCCAAAGAGATGGAACTGGAATTGGAGAACTGAGTTGTACCAGATCCTAGAGCATTTTGCCTACTACACTAAATAATTTCAACGCTATCCTATAGGATTAGCCATCAAAGGATATATTTTAAAGTGAGTACATGTGTTTTATTTTCCTTAGCAAGGTGTCTTTGTGTGCAGTGCAGAAAGTTATGGCGAAGATTTATTTGATATGAACTAAGAACATTAATAAGCAATGTTCAGAGAATCTTCCGATCAGAATAAAGGAATTTCTCACTTTTTTAATTTCTCAAAATCTTTATGATACAGTCTTGAAAGCCACTCATTCTCCTTGATTTGCTAGTTTCTTAGGGCGGCATCATGATTAAGAAAGAAAGGCATGGGCTTTATTCCAGAATAATCTGGGTTTTATTTCAGCACCACTATTTACTTGTGACTTCAGACAAATATTGAACCTCCCTGGGTCTCAGTTTCCTTATATATACAAGTGACCCTAATAGTTGTATGAGTCAGAATAAACCAGATTATGACTGCTGTAATCACCAAACCCCAAATCTTAGTCACTTATAGCAGTAAAGGTTTGATTCTTGCTGTCAATGCCTATCCAATATGGGTCAGCTGGAAGCTCTACTTCATGCTTCCTAACTTCGACCCACAAGGTGGTGGAGCACTCACCATCTCACACATGTGATCACTGTGGCTGATGGAAAGGGAGCTCTGGAGGGTTCTGCACCTACAAATAAATGGCTCAGTCTGAATATGGCATACATGACTTCTGCTCACAACTCTTTGGTCAGAACAAATCACATCACCCCACTCCACCACCAAGCAGCCCTGTGTGATACAACAAGGCCGTGGTGGGAGTTAAATGTGGTTACAAACTCAAGTGCTTGGCACAGAGCTTGAACCAAGCAGATTCTTACAAAGCTCTTCTATGAAGAGCAGACTTACCCACAGCTATAGTTAAGACTCCCAGCTTCTCATTAAGTACTTTAGGAAAAGGATTATATCCTCAATAACACAAGTAGACATTGGGCCTTCCATTTCAAAATGATAAAAGGAAATTTGAAAATTCGAGTAAAGAGAAGTCCAATTAAAAAACAAAAATCAAAAAATTAAGTAAATAAGGATTGGAAAATACCTCTATCTTCAATTCATAGACATAAAGTGCCCTTAAGGACAGAATTTGGGGAAAGTCAGCTGAGTAGCCCTTGTGTAAGTTGAAAGGCTTTTAGCTGCAAGTCGAACTTCAGAATGAATAAATTTATTACCGTGAGTACTCCTAGTCCCACTGCACAACAGGGTTCCAGGTTGTTTGATTCAGGAGCTCAGTTATGTCAACAAAAATCAAAAGTCTTTCCATCTGTTTGCTCTGACATCCGCAGTGTTGATTTCATTCACTACATCTTAAGACTGGATCCTCTTGAGTTCATGGAAAGCCTGTCAGAAGCTATCCACTGGGGTAGATAAATAATTGCTTCCTGGAGATTTTTCCTAAAGATGTGTAGGGAAATTCTCTAAAAGTCCTTGCCAAATATCTACTTATATGTCATTGACTTATATTTAATCATTAGTTCTATAACTAGCAAAAGGAGTTGCTCTTACATCAATGAGTCTTACCCTGATGGGAAGGAGGAGAGGATGCTAGATAGACGACTAGTAGCCTACTCTGTACCCTTGAAAATAAGCAGCTGTGGTTTAAACAACTGATTCAGATCTTTAGCAATGTCTTATCAAAGAGATGGGATAACTTGGTAGGGTGTGCCTGTCAGACAATGGATTCTAATGGAGAAGCACAGAAGAGATACTGCATCCCTCCTTCTTCTCACCTGTCCACAGTCATGAGATGTATCCATTCACACTCACCTTTAAATTCTCCTTCAGCTGTTCCCTTTCTGTGTTATGGCCTCAGCACAGGTATCTTTAGGGAACATTCTATAGATTCCCTTGTAAAGATAAAGCCACATCATAGCATTTCTTTGAGGCCTCAGTAACTGTACCCCTTGCAATGGAATTCAAAATAATCCCACCTTAGTGAAAATATCCCTCTGGGGTACCTCACATCCAGAGATATCTCCAACTCAAAATGTATAAAACCAAACTGATCACCAAATAAGACATTCCTTGATAGTCTCTATCTCAGTTGATAGGCTGCCACAGTTCCCTCTGCTCTGGAATCAGCAGAGGTATCCCAAGTGACCTGATGACTTCTCGCCTTCCCCACATTAATCCTTCTTCCATCCAACAAAACAAATTAATCTTTCTATTAGAGTTCTGATTAAGCAGCTAGCTGCTGAAAGGCCAAGCATAGTTCATCATCTGTCCCCACCTCCACTTGGTTCTTTCCTGCTTCTCTGTGCCCTATCTCTCTGTCCATATTCTGCGTCTTGTTTACCGTCTCTCATGCCCATCGATGCTTATACCAGTCCTCTCAGAGGAATGCCTTGCTACCCCATCCCAGGCCCTACCACATCAGTGAGGATTCATTTCCTTCTGGGGAAAAATAATACCTGTATTCTATACAGCATTTATTTCTACACCATTATTATAGCATTCATCCCATTGATTATAGTAATGTGTTTGTATTTTAGCTCCCAGGAGGTAATTTCCATCCATGTTCATCTCGATCCTCTGAGCCTTGCCCAGAGCCTGCTATATAGTAAGCACTCAATGAATGTGTGTCAAACTAAAAATGGGACAGAGACATGTAGAGCTGTTCCAGTAGTCTTCCTGTTTATTTTTCTCCAGATTGCTTGACTCTGAAGCTGCAGTAGAGCTTTGAGTAGCTGAAGGACAGAATTGTAATTTATAAAACAAAAAATACTAGTGTCATAGTGATGGCACTGACTATGTAGTTGAGCAGTCAGGGAATCATGTGCAATTCAGACACAGCTGACAGTGGAAGCAGAGCACTTGGTCCATGGATCTGTAACTTTCTTTAGAGTCTACCCTCTCATGGATCTGTAACTCTCACTCTTGGTCCATGGATCTGTAACTTTCTTTAGAGTCTACCCTCTCAACATGTAGAACAGCCATAGTATGGTTAAAGCAGAGTTGGAAGACCATTTTTTCAAGTTAAATATTTATTTTGACATAATTATAGATTCACACACAGTTATATGAAATAATGCAGATGACCCTCTGTACCATTTACCCAGTTTTAACAAGTGGTAACAAGTGGTAACATCTTACAAAAAAACTATAATACAATATCACAACCAAAATATTGACATTGAGACAATCCATCCCTCTTGTTCATATTTCTTTTGTTTTACTTGTACTCATGTGTGTGTATGTATTAAGATCTATACAGTTTTATCACAGGGGTAGGTTCATGAATCTACCGCTGCAGTCAAGACACAGAACAGAATCTCTCCTGGTATGATTTTATAACCACGCCCACTTCCCTCTTACCTGCCCTTCTTCACCCCTACTCCCTCCTTAACCTATAGTAACCATGAGTCTGTTCTCCATTTCCATAACTTTGTCATTTTAAGAATGTCATATAAATGGATCACATTGTGCAAACTTTGGAGATTGGCTTTTTCTCAGCATAATTCTCTAGAGATCCATCCAAGCATGTATCAATAGTTCACTTTTGGTATGGATGTACTGCATCCAGTTTAACCATTCGCCTGGTTGAAGGACATCTGTGTTGTTTCTCGTTTTGGGTTATTACAAATAAAGCTGCTGTGAACTTTCATGTACAGGTTTTTGTGTGAACATGTTTCCCATTTCTCTGAGATTAATGCCAAATATGCAATTTCTGGGTCTTACGATAATTGCATGTTTACTTTTTTATAAGAAACTGCCAAACTGTTTTCCAAGAGTGCCTGTACCATTTTACATTCCCACCAATGAGTGACCCCCTTCATCCTTGCCAACATTTAGTGTTGTCGCTATTTTTTATTTTACTATTCTGATATATAGATATAGATATAGATATAGATATAGATATAGATATAGATATAGATATAGATATAGATATAGATATAGATATAGATATAGATATAGATATATAGATATATAGATATATTGAGGTTTGAGTTTGCAGTTCCCTAATGGCTGATAATGAGGTTGAACATCTTTTTGTGTGCTTATTTGCCATCTGCTTATCATCCTCAGTGACATGAGGATATCACTTTTATCTATTTTCTAACTGGATTTTTTTGTTGTTTTACTGTTTAGCTTTGAGAGTTCTTCATGTATTCCAAATACTGTTCCTTTATTGTATATGGAGAAGACTGATTTATCAAATTTTCCTTTTATGGGTCATGCTTTTGGTGTCAAACTCTTTGCCTAGCTGGAGATCCCAAAGATTCTTCTGGTTTTTTTCCCCTAAAAGTCTTATAGTTTTACATTCACATTTAAATCCATGATCCATTTGAGTTCATTTTTGTACAAGGTGTGAAGTTTAGGTCACTTCATTATTTTTGTCTATGGATATTCAATTTTTCCAGCACCATTTGTTGAAAGGCTATTCTTTCTCCATTAAATTCCTTCTGCACCTTTGTCAAAGACAGTAGGGAATATTTGTGTAAGTCTATTTCTGAATTCTTTATTCCATTCTATCAATCTATATGTCTTATCCCTCTGCCCATACTATAATGTCTTGATTTACAGTGGCTATATTGTAAGCCTTAATATTGGGTTCAGTGATTCCTCCCATTTTATTCTACTTTTTCAAGGTATCTTGGTATTCCAGGGCTTGTACCTTTCCTATAAATTTAGAACATATTGTTTTATTTCTATATGTAAATTATATTTAAAATATAAAATAATATTTTTCTGGAAATTGTTTTGTTTCTTCTATACATAGCCATAAAAGGTTGTTGTTTGAGTGTCAATATGCTCTTAAATTTAAACTTTCTACAAACTCAAAAAAACATAATTTTTTATGATTTTAATATAATTATTTTATGGCTTTTATTACTAAAATTAGAGTTTGCTCTTATAATAGTAATAAATTTACTAAAATTTTTAGTCATTTCTTTAGCCCTTTTTTCTTGTAATGTTTTTAGTTTCAATTATACAGTACATTGGTTAGACATTTATATAGTTTATGAAACAATCCCCTCGATTACTCTATCACCTTTCTGGCTCTATACATAGCCATTACATTACTGCTGACTGCATCCTCTATGCCATGCTCCCCATCCCTGAGACTATCTATCAACTACTAATTTGTACTTCTTTAACCCTTCAGTGCTTTCTTCCAGTCCCCCATCCCCACCCCTCTGGCCATCAGATTGTCTTCTGTATTTGTGAGTCTGTTTTCAATCAGTTTGTTCTTTTTGTTCCTTAGATTCCACATATAAGTGAAATCATATGGTATTTATCTTTCTCTGTCTGACTTACTTCACTCAGCATAATAACTTCTAGGTCTATCCATGTCATTGCAAATAGTAGGATTTCATTTTTTATGACTGGGTAGTATTCCATTGTATATATGAGCCATAACTTCTTTATCCAATCGTCTGTTGATGGGCATTTAGGTTGCTTCTATATCTTGGCTATTGTAAATAGTGCTGCCATAAACATAGGGATGCATAGATCTTTATGAATTATTGTTTTTGTTTTCTGTGGATAAATAACCTAAAAGTGCAATTGCTAGGTCAAAAGGTATATACATTTTCAATTTTTCAAGGAAGCTCCAGACTGTTTTCCATAGTGGCTGTACCAATTTGCAATCCCACCAACAATGTATGAGCATTTCCTTTTCTCTACATCCTCACCAACGTTTGTTCTTTGATTTATTGATAATAGCCATTCTGACAGGTGTGAGGTGATATATCATTATGGTTTTAATTTGCATTTCTCTGATGGTTAGTGATCTTGTGCATCTTTTCATATATCTATTGGCCATCTATTTCCTCTTTGGAGAAATATCTATTCAGGTCTTTTGCACATTTTTTAATTGGATTTTTTGTTGTTGTTGAGTTGTATGAGTTCTTTATAATTTTGGATATTAACTCCTTATCAGATGTATCATAAGCAAATATCTTCTCCCAATCAGTAGGCTGTCTTTTAATTTTGTTAATGGTTTCCTTTGCTGTGCAAAAACTTTTGTTTGTAGTCCCATTTATTCTTTCTTTTGTTTCCTTTACCCAAGGAGATATATCCAAAAAGAAATTACTAGTAGCAATATCGGAAAAATTACTGCCTACGTTTTCTTCTAGAAGGTTTATGGTTTCGGGTCTTATATTTAAGTTTTTAATCCATTTTGGATATTGTGTAAGAAAGTGGTCCAGTTTCATTTATTTGCATGTATCTGTCCAATTTTTTCAACACCATTTATTGAGGAGACTGTCTTTACCCCATTGCATATTCTTGCCTCCTTTGTCAAATATTAAACAAGCATATAGATGTGGATTTATTTCCAGGGTCTCTATTCTGTTCCACTGATCAATGTATCTTTTTTTTTTAATGCCAGTACCATGCTGTTTTTATTACTGTAGCCTGGTAGTACAGTTTGATATCAGATAGTGTGATACCTCCAACTTTGCTTTTCTTTCTCAAGATTGCCATGGCTATTTGAGATCTTTTATGGTTCCATATAAATTTTTTAATTATTTGTTCTAGTTCTCTGAAAAATGCCATTGGTATTTTGATAGGGTTTGCACTGAGTCCATAGATTGCTTTGGGTAGTATGGCCATTTTAATGATGTTGATTCTTCCTACCCATGAGCATGGTATATGCTTTCATTTAATTATAGCTTCTTCAATTTCCTTTTTTAATTACTTATAATTTTCTAAGAACAGGTCTTTTACTTCCTTGGTTAATTTGATTCCCAGGTATTTTTTTTTTTATGCAATTGTAAATGGAATTGTTTTCTTAATTTCTCTTTTCTAAAAGTTTATCATCAGTATATAAAAATGCTACTGACTTCTAAATATTAATTTTGTATTCTGCTACTTTACTGAACTCATTGATCAGTTCCAATAGTTTTTTGGTGGAATCTTCAGGGCTCTCTATATATAGTATTATGTCATGTGCAAATAATGAGAGTTTTACTTCTTCCTTTCATTTCGGTTATCTTTTACTTCTCTTTCTTGTCTGATTGCAAAAAAATGTTTCTCTTTTGTTACTCTATTTACTAGTTATGTTAGATTTACAATATTTGGCTTAAACTTGAACTAAGAATCTTGACTTATAATCCACATTTTCCTTTTTGGTTCAATGAAGAAAATTTTCAATTATTGAATGCCATTTCAGCATCATGTTGGAAAAGAACAATTTCTATGATTGTTTATTTTAATTATTAAGCCTGATAATGTCTTTACAAAAGGATGCCTCTGCCCAAATGACTGTTATTGATGTAAATAATATAAAGTGCATTCAAACCGTCTTTACTGCAGGACTGAACAAGAGTACATTTGTATGAAAAATAATTTAATGGCTAATGTACTTGTCTATACCAAGAAATAGACTCATCAGTCTGCAATATCTATCCTGGGGGAGTCAGTTGGATGTTTCTTTAACAAAATTCTATAATATAACTGTTCTTTCTCCTCAGATGAAATGATCTCTTCTCTTTAACAAAAATAAAATGAAAGTTCCTTTACAAGATCTATAAAGTGGATTTTAGAATAAGGTTGTCTATGTCTACAAAATACCTTACTGAGAATTTGATAGAAATTGCATTAGACCTTCAGATTAATTTGGGGAGACTTGGCATCTTTACTGTATTGAGTTGGAAAGCCCACTTCTGCTTTATAATTTAGTGGTGAACATGTATATGTTTGAGCAATCTCATACAAATGGTGTGCTGGCACATAATAGGAGCTTAATAAATATTTATAGGACAGAGGGTAGATAGGAGTGCCAGGCAAAGTCTTGAAGAGTTTGGATCATTAGTTCCCAAATCTAACCATATCTACAACCTCTGCTGAGCTTTACAAAAGTACAGATTTCTTGGTTTCACCTAAGCTTTGATGATTCAGAATCTCCAGGGTTGATGCTAGTGAAGCTAAATTTTTTTTTCAAAATTAACTTTTGTAACTAGGTAACGAGTTAATCACATTATATAAATTTCAGGTGTACAAAATTATAATTTGGTACCTCTATACTCCATTGCGTGCTCAGCACCAAAAGTCAAGCATCTGTTACTATATATTTGACCCTCTTTACCCTTACCTATATGAATCTAGAGTTGATTCTCAGGTACAGACAAGTTTGAAAATGCACTATATAAAAGCCAGACATGGAAGCAGTTTGCAGGCAATGAGCTGAGTCCCTCAGGACCTCTCTGTTCTTTCTAACATTTGCCCTGAAACAAGTGACAGCTGCAATCAAATCCACCCAAGGCAAATTAACAAGTTCTTCATGAAACATGAATCAAAATGAGTAAACATGCCTGAGGGAAGTGGAGACTAGATTCATTTTGAACCTGTAGCCACCCATGTCTTTTCCAAAGAGGAAATAAGTAGCCAGAGGAAATAAGCAGTTCTAAATTGAAAATACTGTTACTCACTTCATTGCATATTAAATCAATTCCCTAACCATGAGGCATATGAAACTGTGTAATAGTGTACCAATGGAACTGGCTGCAGCCCTGAGAGCATCTGACACAAGACTGTTCAGATGCCTGGAAACTTTTTTTCATTAACAGCATATCAGGCCACATAACTTGTAAGTCTTCCCTATCATAAAAGGAACAGGAAATTAGATATAAAGGCACACAGAGAAGAGTGCATAAATTAGGATTTAGAGCACAGGCATTTTTAAACCTTTGCCTTTGTGTTGTTTGTTGCCTTTTCTTTTTTCTTTTTTCTTTTTTTTTTTTTTTTGGCTGTTTCAGTTTCTTTGTTTTCAGTGTAAAATTTATTATATAAGGAATAAATATACAAAAGTAAAGAAATTTTTAACAAGATAAAGTATAGTCTCCTAATCCTATCACCCAACACTGGGTGATTTCTCTTCCATTGCTGAACATTCCCTTCTGTTCGTTGAACTTCTTTGTGTGTGTACATGTGCTTTTATAGCTCTAATCAGTGAACTTATAATTTTGAGGTACTATGTCAGTTTCTTTAAGTTGGGAATCTTTTGTATTTATTTTTTGTTTTTTTGACTGCATAATATTTCATTATGCTACTGTACAATAATTGTCTCTTTTTAAACAATACTGCCTTTAAATTATTACATGTTATTCTATTGCCATTTCTATTCTATTCTATTCTATTCTATTCTATTCTATTCTATTCTATTCTATTCTATTCTATTTTCACCATGTTGACATAATTGTCTTTAATATTGCCATATTCTAAAGCATTTTAGCCATTTTCATTTTGTTTTTTTTTCTGAGAGCACTATAATGAATATCTTAAAATATACAGAGATTTTTCTGATTCTAAATTATTTCTTTGGGATAAATTCTCAGAAATGACATTGTTAGGTCATTGGACATAAGCATTTTAATGGCTTTTACTATTTCTGAGTATATCAGCTTCACCAAAATTTTTCCAAAATGAGATAGTATTTTTAAATTTTGCAAATATGGTGAATGTAAATGAGTACATTGACATTATTTTGATTAGAATATGTGTTTGTCCACCAGTTGTATTTTATTATATACATTGTCTATTGAAATCTTTTATTAATCTATTAAACATTTTAATAAACTTCATAAATATTGCAGATATTAATCATGATTCACAATTATGTAAATTGTTTCCCAACCTATTGTTCCTAGTTTTACATTAATTTTATCATTGTTATTTCAATATCATCAACTCAGTAGTTCTTCTTTGTTATGCATTTTATCTATTACTGTAAGCCATAGTTAAGTTTGCTATCCCTCTGTAGATGTGATACAACTAGAATCTGTTTTCTAAGAGCTTTTTTCTGATGTCTTTTTTTTTTTTGCATTTCATCAACCTAATTTTAGTAGATGAATAGTTTAGAATCTAAATCATCTTTTTCAATCATCCCTGTTCTCTCTATGAAGTTGTTCTCCTCCACCATGCTGAGAAACTGACTGCCATGTGTCTCCCATTATTTAGAGCTGAGTGTGTTCCTTGGCTCACTGTAGTCCATCAGGTCTATTTCTTTTGTGCATTTGCTAATCCCACATGGTTTTAGATTTTTGTTATGGTGTTGGCTATATGTCTAACACCTGGTAATGCCAGATCTGCCACCTCACTCTTCCTTTTTTATTAAATGTTCCTGTCCTATTTTTCCTTCATATAATCTTTAGAATCAGGTGGCTGAGGCCCAAAAGAAAACGCTTTCAAAAGAATTTATACTCATATGGAGTTGCATATGAAGAACACAGAAAGATGTCAAAACACACTCTCATGGCCTTTGAGCCAAGACCCTTAGCAGATTCCTTTGAGAAAACTAGGGGCACTTTGAAAACCATGAAAACTCCTTCAACTAAGGGAGAACTAAAAGTGCTAACTGGAATATTGTATCTGTCTTAGAAAGTGTGTACCAGTGCAACACAAGACCTTGCCTTATACTGGTTTATCTTGATGTAGAAGTTTGATTCTCTTCTTTTACAAGGAGAAACACCCCTCTACTCTCCAGCCATGAGTGCAAGGGTACACACACACACACGCATACACACAAAGCTTTTCTTGATGTAAACCCCATGACCGAAGAGAGGTCATGGCCACTATCCAAAAAGAGTCACAGAAGTGACAGGTGTGATCTTTTCAAAGTTAGTTCTTAAAAGCTGGGACAGACCCTTCATCCCAGGTCACCCTCGTATGAACCTCCTCTTTCCTGGTGGTGGAACCTGTGGGCACATTCTCTGGGCCAAAGACATCTGAGGGCTCTTCCATGTGATCACAATTAAAAGGATGTCCATGCAGAAACCCTCAGGTTCTGCCTCAGGAGACTGTGTTCACCTAAAACAATAAGTAGCTTTTATTGGGTGGCCTTGCCATTTGGCTGGCAGCCTTCCCTAAACAAAACAGTTGTATTGCCTTCTAATACCACTGGACAACAGGGCTTGTTTTAGCCTCATTAGAGAGAAATATTCTGTAAGGGAAAAGGTAGGGCTTATGACGTGATGGAAAGACTTGTGTTATACAAGTCCACATGAAAAGACACATTCTTGGGGGAAATGTAAAAATGTACCAAAAGTATAATCAGGTAGATGCAGTGTGAATTTCTCCTCCTAGCTGTATGATCTTAGAAAAATTAAATAAACTTTCTAAGCATTGTTCATAAAAGAAATAAGAATACTATTCAAAGTCAATGTGAGGATTAAATTAAATCATTTATAGAAACTACCTATGCACTATTACTGTCTCAATGTCTAAAAGGACAAACTAAAATAATTTGTTATATAGGTGTAAAGGATGCACTACTCTGTCTACAAACAAAGTCTTCTCTATTCCCTCCAGACTTCTCCCTATTTCCAGGATGAGATCGAAAATATATACAACAGAGGTCCTTAATCTTTTGGGGGTTATGGATCACTTAGAGAATTTGATGAGTGTTAAGAGCTGCTTTTTCCAAAAGAAGCACACAAGTCAACATTCTAGATGTGGAGGACCATGGATGCCTTGAAACACATTTGTAGGCTGCTCCATGGAGCCCAAGCTAAGAACTCAAACCTGCACACCTGCCTTCCTTCAACAGGAAAAGATAAGTGACTGTGTCAGAACTCAGCCTAACTATATTCTAAGCCATTGTCCATAGCTGCAGGCTAGTCAGTCCATCACAGACCCACTGAAGTCTTGTCATAAACCAGTACCTCTCCCCTACCCCATCCCATTCCTCACATTAAGGCACGAGTCTGACTGCCTAGTTCCTTTGTCCATATGGAAAAAAAAAAAAACAACAGGTTTGAATGCATTCATAAGATTACTCATCTCACTGAAGTTATTTCCTTCTTTATGATTAATAATAAAAATAGCTAACACCTTCATGTACTTACTACAGTGTGCTAAACACTTGATACTCATTGTCCCCTAAATCTTACAACAAGAGCATGAAGAGGCTTTTGTTATTCCCATTAGGCAGTCAGTTAGCTGAGTCCTAGATGGTTTAAAAGCTATTTGCTGCAGGTGACCCAGCTAGTGAGTGATGGAGCCTGAGCCCCTCCAACCACAAAACCCTGCTGTCACTACTCTTCACAGCCTCCCTCCAGGGTACTGCAGATCTCATGGGACATTTCATAATTACTAATACGCATGTTCCTTAGTTGCTTCCCTATAGGTCCCCAAAGCATTGCTGACTCTATCTTCTCTTAGCTCCCCAGCCCTGATAAGTCCTCTCCAGAAGATTCCCACACACACACATAAACCACTCTTGCATGCTCAACACTTTTATGAATCCATAATGTATCATTCCCAAGGTTGTCAGAGTATGCAACTTCCCCATAAATGGTATGCATGGTCTTCAAGTCCTCCATTAACTTGTCATCCCCTCTATTAATTTGTTGCTTCCTATTTCAGATAAAAACCAGCCCTTTTGTCATATTTGAATTTCAAATAACTATCCCACCTTATCAACTTGGCTGCCACTGTCCTCTAAGAATTCAGTTCAATCATTTGTGGCAAAAATGTAGCTGGGACACAGTGGAGTGAAAGTGAACAAGTGTGTTTCAATTATAGCTGAATCTTCATGAACCAGTGCCTCAGTAAATTTCAACGCACCTTGAAAATATGTTTATGTGAAAGTTTCTTGAACATTCAGCATTTTTTAAAATACTGGAACTACTTATGTTGTAGGTATTTTAACAGAAAGTTGAGTTGTTTAGCAACCCGTGAAGAGTTTAACCCACTTCACTCCTAGTCTGACAGTTTTTGTTACACTTACTCCTCACATGTCTTCATCGGTATGATTTGACCCCAGCCTGATGATCTAGTCTCAACTTCTAGCAGCATCTTGTGTTAATAGTTGGACTTTACCAAGAAAGAGTTTGCTGTGTTGAATGAACCACAGTGACTCAACAAGAAGGGCCACATTACATGATAACAACACTGTCCTCACAAATATATCAAGCCCATGGCCATGAAGGAGCAGATAAAACAGAAATAAGCACTTTACAAGCATCCCACCAAAAGAGAGATGCCTAGGGAAAGATGATATACCCAGCCGGTGCTGGAAGCAGCAGAGGTCAACACTGAACACATGGTCCGTGGAGTGGGAGACCTGGGTTTGAATTCTGATTCTGTCACTTATTTACTATATGACCCTGGGAAAGTCCAAAATGTCATATGTAAAACAGGAATGGTAATAACCTTATCTTATAGGGTTGTTGTTATGGACATTAAGTGCTCAGTGAAAACACTCGCCATGATGGTGTGTGACCCCCAGAGGGGATGTGAGGGGGATGCAGTGATATCCAGGACCATCAGCCAGCCAAAGTGGGCTAAAAACACAGAGCCCCACTGGAAGAACTCAGCCTGGCCTCATTCCACCCACACAAAGTGATACCCACCTGAAATGCCTTCATCTGGGTCCTCTAGGTCTTCCCATTCACTCTTGCTATCATGGGAGACTTCTAGAGGCAAAGACTCTGAGAGAGCACCCCAAGAACAGAACTGTGGCAGAGAAATGGTCCCTGAATCTGCTTCTAAACATTCTGCACAGGGTAGCTGATCTTCTGATGTACAGTTGATAGTAAGATACACTTCATCCTTCATGGTGGGAGAAGGGGCTTCGGGTGGATGGCATATGTCACTTTCCTCATCATCCCTGTCAAAATCAGGACTAGAAAATGGAAATTCATGTATCATCCAGCATTGATCAGAAATTCCTCTCCCCACCTTCCCTTGCTTTTTAGGATTTTCATCATGACACATCACAGGAGAGTCAATCAGGGTTCAAACAGTTCTTGCCGGGGACTGCTCTGAGATCAAGGGGTGAAAAGTGAATAAGGCATGACCGCTGTCTTTGAGGAGCCCCCAAATTAATGGAAAAAAGTGAGCAGTGAATAAATGTCGCAATCCAGGTAGTTAAGGGCTATGGAAGAGGCAATACAAAACATTATAGGAGCAGGAGAAGCTCCTTACCAAGCCCCCTTACCATGGGGGACTTGCCAAAGGGCATGGCATTGGAAGCAAATCTATAACCCAGTTCTAGGACTGACTTTACATGGGGAGTCAGTTAGACCTTGAGCAAGTTTATTAATTCCTCTGGAACCTCAGCTTTCTCATCTGAAAAAAAAATTGGAAGATCAAGAAACTTATAGAATGTTGGAATACTTAAATTAAATAATTCTGACATAGCCATTCATGGTTTCTGGTACAGGGTAAGGTCTCAAGAAGTAGGAGATGCCATTATTACTACTTTGATTATGATTGTGTCAACAGAAGAATTAGATGGAAAGAGCTAACGCGGGAGATTGTGAGCAACTCAAGCAGGTGAACTTCAAAGCACTTTGTGCAAATATCAGGTCCTTTTCTGAGTGCTGAAAAAGTGTCCATTCAGAGGCAGCCAGCTGGAATGACATTTATTCCCCATGTGACACAAGAGGCAGATGAACAGTGAGGCTCATTATCTGGCGATGAAGACAGAGAAACTTGAAAGTAGCCTTCTAGAGGCTACCCAAGGTCACCATGCATGCTTTTTGATTAGAAAGAGCAGTCGATGCAGACAGAAGAGTATTTCACACAGTTTCAATCATTCAGAGAAAAGTGCTCAGAAAATATCTGTCGAAAGGCTGGTTAGAGATGATGAGTAGGAAAATCTAAAAGAAATGCACACAGATTTAGCTTTATACTGAACACATGAATCTTTGTTTATCATTCTCCTTTCCCACCCCCATATCAATGGGCTGTCTTTGTTACTTGTCCCCTGACCTCTATTTCCCTTTCTAGCAATGCCTCTTTCTCTTAAAATCAGCTCTGGCACCTCTCAATAGCTAATAGCTACAAGCCCCCAAACACCCATAAAGCCTGTCTTCATCCCCAGTAGAGCCAGACTATCTGTCCCAACTTGAGTTTTGCTGTCAATAAGATTTTTTCTGCACATGAGAGCTACAGGGTGTATGTAAATATACACACATTCACATGTATATAAAAAACTATGCTACAAGGGCTAAAGAGGAACATTCACTTTAAGAAACCAGTATTTCAAAATTGTTAAGCGCTTTGAGGGAAAATTGGTTTAAAACCTTAAAGTATTTCACCAAATTGTAAAGAAACTGTTTGTTTTTTTTTTCTATAAACATAGTGAGGAAACACCACGGAAGTTTAGTTAAAGAATGGGAACTCTAACCTGTTGCCCAGGCCCATTGCATGCCCCACCCCCACACTACCCAAGCAGCAGCCTTCTTCCTCCTTCCACACCAAGAGGAAGCCAGTGGCAACACGTGCCCATCAGCCACTGCAATGTCTGACTGTCCACACCTCAACTCCTACTACCATGCTCCACTAACCTTTCTAATAACCTCCTTGATCACTAGGTTTGGTTTGGGGCTTCAGCTACTGGCCTTGCCTTGATAGAGAAACTGAGAGGCAAAGGTCAGAGAATCCTGAGGGGACTTGATGGCCTCCAGGGTGAAATCTTAGCTATCATTGCATTGCAAGTCAGGGAGAATGACTGCCTTTCTATCCACCCTCTGACATATGCCACCAGGCTGCCCTTGAGATCTGAGCTGGAGTTTGAATGTAGACATGGAGAAAGGTGAGCAAGGGAAAAAGAGGTACAAGAAGGCCTGTGAGAGCCCCAAGACACAGCCTATTTCATGGAAGGGGCAAGACTTGGAGAAGTTAATAAGGATGGTGGCATTGCTTTAGAGCAAGACTAGGTGTTTTGGCAGGTGGACAAGCTGAGTAAAGAGGGCTCAAAGCCAGCTCAGGGCATCTGGAGATAATGTAGCAAGTCTCCCATCTAGAGACTAAGAGGACCAGGTTCCTTGGAGCTCTCTATTGTCCTCCACATACATTTAAGGATCTCGTTCCCTCCCTACCAAGCTGTCTGACAAAAGGAGCCTTTTACAGACACGTGATATCTGGGGAGAATCTGGAGACCCCTTGGTCACCCTGTCCAACCACTTTCCCTACACAAGCTGGCAGGGCCCTAGAATAAGACCTGCCCCCAAATCCTGCAACTTTTCAGTGACTGCTTTTAAGGAAAATAATCCCAATACAGCTCTGAGGTCATTGAAAACATGGTGAAGCCTTTACTTGTTACAGGGTGTTTACTGAGAGTGGAAAAACACCAGGCCCAACTTTCCTGGACAGCTGTCCTTTAGAGACTTAGGCCACTAAAATCATGTCTACCTTCCAGGAAGATAAGTCAAATGAGTAGACAGCATTTAAGGCCTGGAATACTAAGGTATTGAATTGCCCTCCTTACTGTGGTTAAAACTGCAAAAAGGTCAGTTTTTGTGTCTTCATATGAGGATCAGCCCTCTCTAGTTCTCCAGCACCAGGTCCCACCCAATGTCCCTGTTAGCCCTGGTTATTGCAGTGGGCAGCTCAGGGCCAATGCTCCTGCCATCCCTGAGTTAAGCATTTAACAGGTGGGGTTTGCAGTGTCTCTAAGACATCAAGTGGAAAAGTCCAGTGGACTACTGGGTTTGAAGCTCACATGATGATCCTGAGCTGGAGATCAATATTTAGGAGTCATTAGAGTGGTGTGCCCGGTTAGGTGTGTATGGGATGGATGCTCTCCCCGGGAGCCTGCAAGTGTGTAGAGAGAACCCTGCCAAAGGCAGCACCCAAGCCCCAGCCTGTCACAGGCTCTCCTCTGCTGTGTTAGACTACTGCTACTCTTGCCCACACATCTGCTTCACTCACTCCTTTCAGTCACACTCTGACTCCAGAGCAGGCCTTCACAGGTGTCCTCTGTGTCCTTCCATCTGATCAACGGCCTTCAGCTGGCAGCCTCATTCATCCTTAAGCCAGTTGCTCTGATGTCACACCTGGTACCACATAGAACTTTAGGCTCCTAATCATTGTTGTTTGCTATTCCAGGAACAGTGCCCTCCTTCCCTAGAAGGCATACTGTAACTTCAGGTTCATTTCAAGGACTCTGGCTTCATTTTGCATTCTTAAATGACTATGAAAATTTCTATCATCTCTTTCACTAAATGATCATTTCTGAAACTACATGCATTTTAATTACATGAACTTAATTGTATGTGCAGTGGAGGGGGGAGAATAAGAGGGGCTTTGGGAGAGAGGGAGATAGAGAAAGATAGATAGGAAGGGAGAGGGAGAAAGATAGATAAAGATAGATTGGGGTGGGGAATAACCCGGAACATCAACTTTCCACTCAATGAGTATAAGCCCTGAAGTAGACATGAATGGGTAACTTAAATCTGCCATCCCTTCATTCCTCTAAGGCCAACATTGAAAGATAAGCATTTTGCAGACAGCCTATAAATGAAAGCCACTAGACTTCATCTGAGGTTCAACTAAAGAAAAATATATTTGCTCCCACACAGGCATAGGGGGACATCACATCTTCCAAAGTGATGTTCAAGGGTAATGTGATTTTCACCTTATTCCCTAACTTTGGAAACTAACCTTGCATAATTCCAGCCAATTACCAGTCCCCGCTCTGGCAGGCATACAATTCCACTGCTCCTCCATGAACATGCTTTATTATATCATGCTTTATAAAGATCTACTACTACAGAGTAGAGTTTCCATATATACGATGTGGTAAAATAAGAGTACACTCTGAGGTGCTAGGGTGCTGGCAGCCATATAGCTGTAGGAAGTAACCACCTGGCAGATGGCAAGTTCTGACAATTTGGGGGGAATTTCAACTGATGGACCTGTTTTTAAGCTGGAAATAACTCAATAAAGGGAAAAAAACACTGACTTGTGTTGGGTTCCTGCTGTGCATCAGGCACTGTGATAGCACTCTACATTGTTATTTCTTTGGACCTGCACAGCACCCTGTGGAATTATCGAAGTCTTCGTTTACACTTGAGAAGTCTCAAGCCCAGAGATGTCAACTCTCCAGGCACACTAGTAAGTGGAAACCTGAAACCAAGGATATATCATCAAGAAGTCCTTGCCCTTTTTGTTCTAAACTGTAGAAAGAGAGTTTGACTCACAGATATCAGAAACAAAGAGGCAGTTACCTGGGCCAGCCACCTCAGAACTGAGCTGCAGACATTCTAAGTGGGAGTGGGGAGGAGTATGCAAAAAGCCACAAGCCCATTCTGAAATTCTAATTCTGGTCCTACGCCAGAGCTTGGGGAACTGTGTTCTGTGACTACTGGGCATGAGCCATGTTTTCCTTCCTGTATGGGACAGTAACTATGTGCACAACAAATGCAAGTTAATGTCCTATTAAAAGAGAGTCCTACTTTCAGGGAGAAGAAAGGTTTCCAACTGAGAGAGAAAAAAAATCACAGTAAAAGTGAAGCCAGGAAATGTGGGGAGGCAGAACACTGCCATCACCAAGATCTCAGGAGGCAAGTGTAAAGGGGAGGAGTTGGCTGTGGAGGGAGCCAGTGCAGAGAACGGCAAGGCTGCCCACCTGTAGTTCCATGGACCACATAGGCATAGGCAATGAGCATGAGGCAGTAACCATAATGGACTGAAGATAAGAGACCCCACCAGAATGTTCTGAACAAGCTGTCAGGACTCTTGTATAACTCTAGGAAGGAGCAACTGCCTCCAAAGATGGCATGTTTTGGACATCTGGTATACTCGTGCGAGTAGGTACACTAAGCCAAATTTAATTTGATGCAGAAAAATTAAATAATGTGATATTTCTTGCAAAAAAACAGAATGACAAAAAGATAGGAGGAAATAGGTATCAGGACTTATAAGTAGAAGGTAGAGAAAGGCAGATTTCACCTTAATATAAGAAAGCATTTTTTGATCAACAACTACATGATGATAAAATGGACCCCTCAAGAGAAAGCAAATTCTTTATCCCTGGAGATTTTCAAGCTAAGCAGATCCCCTACTTCAGGGATATCACACAGCAGATTGCAACATGGGCTACAAGGTTGGATTAGATCATTTTTATATTAAAAAACTCTGAGATTCTGTGAGTCAATGAATGAAACAGTGACTACCTATACTAATAATTAATAAAAATATACTGTTATTAATAACTGATAACCATGTTAGATTAAAGACACATGGCAAGTCAAACTCCAGGCTTGTACCTAAACCCAGAGTTACTTTATCATCTAGTTCTCAGGGTTTCTCAGGGTTTCTGTCCATCACCCCAACCTATGTGGCAGCAAAACCTTTAAAAATCCAAAAGAGTGGTCCCGTGCCTACAAGGAAATACAGTTCCTTTTATGTTTCCTGCAAGATCATACTAATAATTGTCCTTGAGTAAATCTCTGTAGATTATTTCCTTTATCATTTAACCAAGTATATCAATTACTGCCTAGAATACACTTTGTTTATGCATTTTCAGACAATAAAATGAATACCGTTGATGAATGTACTTAACCACTTTGTTCTACTTTGCAGACTAGTTGGTTTTTGTTTGGCTGGTACAGTATCCTTTAAAAATTGTTTCCAAATACTTTTAGAGAACATATGTCTAGCTCTTGTTAGTCACAGATCTCATCCTGCCTAATTGCATTATGTCAGCTGCTTCATACTTCATGTCACATACCAGTTCCTATAGATCTGCCCTTGTCAGTCTTCTAAGACAATCAACAAAGAAGAGCCATTTATTCTCAATGGGTTTATATAGTGTCAAACACAAACCATTGTTCCTCATTATTTGCCTGGTTTGTGCCCATGCATTTAGCTAGCACAGACCTAGGAGCAGCATCTTACCCTTTCTCAGTATTTGTACCCTTCTCTCTGCTCCTAACAGATCTCCGTGTACCTTGGGTATCTGTAATAAATACTGTCATACTGAATCAAAAAGTATGTTTTCCATCAGGACAGGACTAAGAACTGGAGATACTTAGGGGGATGGATGGGCACAAAAATGCACACTTAAGTTAAAAATGAATATTAAAATGAATGTTTCAGTCTGGTTTTGAAAATGTAGATGTGTTTAAGCTTGTGGTGACTGTAAAGCATAATATTAGCAATAGGAATGATGATGCATACAGGAAAGTTCTTTCTTACCAGAATGTTTCAAGAGACCATGAGGGATGCAGGACAAAAGTTTGTGTTCTGCAAAGAAACTCCAAGGCCTAGGGTATTGGAGGACAACTGGGTGGCGTTTGCTTTCCCAAAAGTTCACAAACTATAGTTACAGCAGCTCCAGATCTCATGCTTCTCTTGTTTTCATCTCTCCACCTAATGCCTAGAACAGTGCTGGGCCCAGTAAGCATCTGAGCACAGTTATCAATTGTTTGATTATAACTGCTAACAATGAAATGCATACAACTTACAAAATGTCCACGAAAGTGGTGAGTCTTACCTTTCAAGTCTCCTGATATCACAAACTGAATAGCAGTTTTGCCTCACATCTTTTTCCAAACATGTAGCTGATGCTCCAGAATCGACTTCCTGGTACAGTCTGCATAAATGAGGGTGAGAATCCCCAGGACGCATCAGAGAAGTAGCCCAGGGTCTCTCTATGTCGTGGTCCCATTGTGCTTCTCTGGTGGCCTGTTGGAAGGACTCTGGCTTGAGACCCAGGCCATCCCCTGCATCTGGGGAGACACTGTCCCTCCAGCTGTCCTCTTGATCCAGGCTGGGGCTCTGCTCTGAGTCAGTGCATGTTGCCCTGGTAAATTCTTTGTCTGCCAAGAGCTCAGGTGTCTATTAAAACAAATACTAAGGATTATTAGATCCATGGTACATACTGAACAGAATATAAATATCAGTTCTTTGAAAAAATAATAAGTTTTTATTTTCATGTAATTGTAGAACAGAGCAGTTAAGAGATGGGCTCTTGGATCATCTTCCTTCTGCCAGGATTCCAGCTCCCACTGACCCTAAGCAACACATTTTACCATCTCTAAGCCCCTTAGCTTGGAGCCATTGGAAGCTCTTGGTAAATGTGTTACTTTTTTAATAAAAAATGTTTCAAAACTTAGACAATATGGAAACAGAAGTAACAATGACTCTTTACTCTACTTTCCGATAGGAAATGTATTTTTAAAGTTTCTTTATGTTCAAGATAGATAGCCCATTTTCATAGACTCATTTTCTTTCCCATCATGATGCCCTTTCCTGGGTCTCCTCCTCACTTCTCCAAACATTATTTGATTTTCTTCAACTGTTTACATTCCAATTGGGCCTGTTATGTTCTAATTTTGACGGCCTGCTATGATATGCTAATTCCATTCAATTTTCTATAGAAAAAAATCTGTATTACAGTAGAAAATTATGTATTGCCCATAGTACAACCTCTGGGTTACCTGACTCTAGCTGTATTCATTGATCTGGGCTATTTCATAACTCTGTATAAACATGTTGCTCTTTGTAATCTCTTTTGCCCTGTCTTAATATCTGCCTGTTTCCCCCATTGAATGAGTTAGATAAAATCTTTAACAAGTGTTCATTTTATATCTATATGAGAGTTGTGATTTTATCTGAAAATTATCTTTTAGCACTTCCATCCCATGACCTACAACTCTGATGCAATACAGGACATGGACTTTCAAGCCAGAAAAGGCTGAGGTGCTGTCTACACCCTCACCTATAACAGAGGTATATTTACTCTGCCTATCAGCCTAGTTGTTTCCTTACCTGTCTGATTCCATCTCCCCACAATGAGATGGAACCCCAAATATGTACTTTTTTTAATTATAAATCATAAACAGTTATCACTCTACTGATATACAATGTACATTATAAAAGGTGTACCAAAAATCAAAATTTTAAATGGATAAGACAAATAAATAAATAAATAGGAAAAGCAATTATGTTTTCTCTCTTACTCCTTGGGAGACCTCCAAATCTCATTTTTACCCACCCCTCTCCTTCCTGCTCATCATTCCCTGTACTCACTCTTCAACAATCCTTCAATATCTTCAAGGCTTCCAGTGGATGGACCTGCTGCTTTTTCACCATCATTTCCCATCCCAGCTACCAATGTTCTCACTTTCTCTTTACTCTACTAAGATTCCATGGTCTGCCCCATAAACACTCCCTTAAAAACAAAGAAAGCCCTGAGCTCCCATCTTCTTGCCCCTCTCTGCCTCCATCATATATTACTATCAGGTGCTGTATTTTAATTCCAATTCTTAATGACACTATGTATATGTGGACTTTGCACCTGCTTCTGAAACAATGACTAATGCCAAATGTATGCATGCAGATGTCAAATGGGCACTCAGGACTTCTAGATCTTTCTCTGCTTCCTTAGTGAATTCATTTCCTTTTCTCTCTACTCTCTAAATTGTTTCTCATTTTCTCTCTCTTCACGTCTCCAACAACCACCACTTCACCACCTTACCTCTTACTTCATGGTAAGAATGAACATTCAGATAAGAATCCTTCATCTCTCCATAATAAATTCCACTCACTAGCTTGCATCCCTACCCCAACATCCTCCTTCACCAGCCGCCCAATTTCTCTGCTCTTCCAATTAGTGCCTACACTCATTATTTCTGTATCTCCCCCTTTTGCCTGTACCCACTCTAACCAGGCTTCGGTCCCCATCATTTAGTCCCCAACTGAAATTGCTATAATCAGGGTCTCTAAAGCCAAAGAACAATTCTCTGTCCTCATTTCACTCTACCTCTCAGCAACATTCAACACAATTGGTCCCTTATCCTTCTTGAGAGTGTCCTTTACTTTACTTAAATGTGAAGTTCACTCTGAGCTCCATCCTTACCTGGTTTTCCTACCACCGCCCAGGCCACTTCTTCTTGGCCCCATTTGCTATCTTATTTCTTTGAACTGGACCTCTCAGTGTTGGAGTGTACCATGGCTTACTTCTCAGCCTTCTTGACTTTTTCTATACTCTTTTCCAAGGTGGTATCATCCATTTCATAGCTCTAAATGGTGTTATTTGCTGACAATTTCTAAATCTCCTTTTTCCAGCCCTGACCTCATGCCAATTCTCCACAAATAACTGCCTACTAGACATCTTCACTGGCTGATCCAAGAGCCCATCTCTTAACTGCTCTGTTCTACAATTACATGAAAATAAAAACTTATTATTTTTTCAGTTTTATATGCTATCAAGAACTATTGCTTCTTCTCCACATACCATAACTGCTCTAAGCACCTCCTAACTTGGTAAGTGGTATCGCCATTCATCCAGTTGTTCAAGCCAAACTTTGTTTTCTTCCCCCATAACCATATCTAAGCCAAAAGTAATCCTATAGGCTCTACATCTCAGATGTACTCTCAATTCAACTACTTCTTACTAACTCTTCAGCTACAACCTGAGTCCAAGCCATAATAATATCATACCTAAAAGACTGCTGCCTTACCAGCTCCAGTCCATCTCCACCAGCAATCTGAGTGATCTTTCTAAAGCATATATCAGATGAGAGTATGTTTCTGCTTAACCCCTCACCCTCCCACCACCATTCTCTCCAGTGACTTCCTGTTGCAGCCAGGATGGAATCAGCGCATTACAAAAACCTACAAGGTCCTACAAAATGTGGCCCCAACTGCCTCTACAACTTCTTCTTTCAATCTCATTATTTACTACAGTCCAGTCACCAATTGTTATCTTTTTGTCCATCAAACATCTGGGTCACTCCTATCTTAAAGCCTTTGCCTTCGCTATTCCTTCTGCCTAGAATAACCTTCTTCTAGATGTTTGTACAGCTACTTCTTTCTCATAAGTAGTTTATTTTAGTTATGAGCTTACTTATTTCTTTGATCATCAATCTGACCTCTGAAGCCACATGAATGAAAATTCTTTTCCACTTGGCCTCAGGTAGGAGGAGAGCTATAGTATGCCCTTCATACCTTACCCCGAGCCCTCCCACCAAGCTCTTCTGGCCTCTCTTGGGTAGAACTATTCTCTAGGACAGAGGACAACTTTTTCTCTGGCATTTCCTAGATATCTCAACAAAAATACATGTACAAAGCCCCTCAGCCTGATCTCTGTGTGTACGAAAATTGACCTCTCACCCAATGCAGCTCTGAGAGGCCATCTCAGCTCCAGAATTCCCTGTGGGATCAGCAGAAGCCCATTGCAGCTGTACCACATTTTTTTCCCTTCTGCCCACCCCTGTTTCCCTCACCTTCCCAGGGGTGTTCCAAGAGCCAGTCCTATAAACTTCCTGCACTCAAATCTCTGCTGCAGAGTCTGTGTCCTGGGAACTCAACAGATGACATTCTAATGGATAATTTTAAGTGCTAATTTAGTTAAGCCACAGTACCCAACTATATGGTCAAACACTAGTCTAGATGTTTCTGTGAATGATTATTTTATGTAAGAGTAATGTTTAAATCAGTAGATTTTTAATAAAGCAGATTACCCTTCATAATGTAGTGGGCCTTATCCAATCATTTGAAGGTTTTAAGAGAAAAAGATTGAAATCTCCAAGAAAGAATGAATACTGACTCCAGACTTATGCTGTAACATCAACACTTTCTGGGTTTCCAGCCTGCCAGCCTGCTCTACAGAATTAAACTGGCCAGCCGCCGCAATCACATGAACCAATTCCTTAAAATTTCTCTCTTCTCTTCTCTTCTCCTCAACTTCTCAATCTCTCTCTCTCTCTCTCACTCTCCATTTTTGTGCACTTGCTATTGGCACACATATGTACATATACACATACACATCTTATTGACTCCATTTCTCTGGAGAACTTAATATAGGCATCAGGGTAAAAACTCTGGATTTTCCTGGTTCCCATGCTCTTTTCTTTGCACTAGGCTACATGTGTCTAATTCATAATTTAGGAGGGTGAATACACATCCTATTCTCCATTTCATTCTCTGAATGGAAATTCTTACCTTTCCTCACTCTGATTTTTGTATCCCCTCTCTGATGCTTGGGCTGCCAGAAAGACTGGCTCTAGAGCTCTCATGGTCAAAATCTAAATACATAACTATCTACAGGAAGATCCAGATGTCAGGAGAAGCAGAAGAAGGGAGGGATAGGAAAAGGCATGGATAGGACTTCATGAACTTGTTACTGACCAATTGAGGTTTGGGGACTAGCTATTTTCCTGCCACAGTGAGAGAAAGTGGCATTGAACCCTACCTAAAGCAAAGGTGTTCTTCTCAGGACCCACCAGACAGGAAGAGGGGTACCAGAACATGAGGCATGTGGAGAGATCAAGGGCACTGTATCTTACCTGCCATCCCTGGTCCACCTCAGGCAGCACACCAGGCGGGGGTCGGCAAAGCAGGAGCGTGACTTCCTGTGAGGCCCCTCGCAATAAATGGAGCACCTCCTACAAGTAACCAAATTCTACAGTTAGATGTGGGCTGGAATGGCTATGGGGTCTGCTCTTCTGTGTTTCCCACTATCTCCCTAACACTGGCAACTCCACCCTACCTTGACTTGTTTCTCAGGTCCAGAGAACTTTGAAGGATATCACTATGGGCCTGACTTCCCAGACAGAGTATGGGAGTCAAGGCTGCTGGCCTGCAGCTTCAGCGAAGGTAAAGCACTGAGGTTGGGCTGAAAATGGCCAGGGTTTACCCAGGGCCTTTTCATGGCAGCATCTGTCAATACTGATACCTTTTCTTCAGAGAGACAATAATTCAAACAAGTGACTTTCCTTCTCAACCTCCCTTTCCACTCAAGCCCCTCATCTCAAGGCCACCAGTCATATAGGTGTCACACTCCAATTTCTGCAGCCTGACCCTCAGCCCTGAGCTCAGCTCAGGTCCTTGGAACCCCTCACCTATGGTTCTCAGAGAATCGTTCTTGGATCTGAAGCTGGATTAATGAAGGCATCCCCACCCAAACATACACTGTTCTGGGGATTGTCTACCCCTCCCCATGCTACCCAGAGCCCATCTCCTCCTTTATCCAGGTTGCCCTGTGCTCTGGAGGTGGGCCTGTGCAGGCTACAGTGAGGCTTCCTGTTGGGCTCACCCAATGCCGGCATGGGCAGGTATCAGAGACAAGGAGGAGAAGAAGGTTGGTGTTTGCATTCCTGCCTTCCTCCCCGTTGAGTTGTCACAGGATGACTGCACCCCCAGCTAATGTCACAGCTCATATCAGTGAGTCTGCTCCATTAAGGATAATTGTTCCTTCCCATATCCCTTTGGACTTGGGAAGGCAGTGGATAACTGTACCCCTGTTCCCTTTATTAATCTCTTTTCAAATGACTTTTCTGCCAACACCCTGACTGATATGTACATTATTTCATGGAGCTTTGTGCTATAAGTATTGAGAAGCATTTCATTCTCTTTTTTTTAACTACATTTTTATCATACACAGTGCAACCATTGCACTGCTATGCATCAAAGGCTGTAAATTTAGTAGAAAAGGGAGAAGAAGGGCAGAAAGGAACCCCATGTAGTCCCTTCAGCCTTCATACCCACCTCCCAGAATGTGAGTTAGGAGATCTTTAGCTAGCACAGAAGCCAGGGTTTTATCTTCAGTTTTATTATGAACCTAATTAGAAGCCAAGCTTAATCTAGGTCAGATATTTAAGAACAAAGATGGAAAATTAAATGTGAGAATGTTCTGCTCTCTCTGTGTGATCAAAGTCCAAGCTCCAGGTATGATTTTCAAGAGCCCAGAGTATTCCCCGTGGTGGGTGGCCCTGGAAAAAGCATGATTGACATTAGCTTGCACACAAGGCTGCATCATTCATGGCCTCTCACCTGAAAGACGAGGCCTTCTGTGGACCTTCCATTCACAGCCAGGATAATGTCACCAGCTGCAATGGCCCCATTCTCCTCAGCCGGCTGCCCTGGGAAGAGCCGCTTAATTCTCACAAGGTCATTCTTGAGGCGGCTGCAGCTCTTTCTCTCCATTTGCACAAAACTGAATCCCAAACCACTAGCATTCTTTTTCAGTTTGACTTCAAACTTAGGACCTGTATTGTGGGATGCAAATGAAACATATCCTTCAGTAGATTACAAGTAAAACTAACCAGACTCAAAATGCAAACTGTCAAGTAGATAAATCGTTTTACATAAAAAGATTTCATTTTGCTAATTTTTATGACGAGTCCATTATACATGTTACAGATCAGTATTGTCCAATATAATGTGAGCTGCAAATACAAACTACATGTGTAATTTCAGTTTTCAAATAGTTACATTTTTAAAAGCAAGAAAAAACAGGTAAAATAAATTGAATGATATATTTTATTTAACCCAATATTCTAAAATGTTACCATTTCAACTTGTAATCAATACAAAAATATATTAATGAGATATTTTACACTCATCTCATGAACTAAGTCTTTAGCAATCGAGAATGTGTTTTATCAATTCGGATTGGCCACATTTCAAGTACTTTATAGCCACATGTGACAAATAGTTATCGTCTGACAGTGCAATTATAGATAATCAACGAAGTTTATATGTAAAGATATAGTTCGTAGACATACATGATATGCCATGGAATTTAGTAAAACTTGTATCCCATATATTCCTAGTACTCCTTTATAACCACAAGCATTTTAATATACTTGGAATTAAATTTTGCATAAGTCAACTATAGAGACAATTACAACCATTTCTATGGAAATGTTTTAGCTGTCTTATTGTTTAGCCATGTAGACTAAAACAGCTGCCTCTGGGCACCCAAGATTGACATAGCCCCAAGGAACTAGGTAGTCTAGCAGCCAAAGAGGCCTCTCAGCCTCCCCTGATTTGCCTTCACCAGCTCAACTGGCAATTAGTCAATAGAGGAGCAGAGCACTGCCTTGTGAACATTGATTTGAGGCGAGAATGAAAGCATCAGAAGCTTTTAGTTTCAAGTGTGTCATATGACCAATTTCATCTTTCCCATATCTGGCCCTTTCAGTCATTTTATAGTCAGTTGCTCAAAGTTCCTCTCAACAGAGGAGCAATGGAAGAGGGCAGACTTGTTTTATGATCACATGTTCCCTTTCCACTCCATCACTCACCATGGCCACCTTGCATTCAACCTGACTGATACCTTCTGGAAAATTTCTATAAAGGGATTGAAACCTGAGTAAGCTCCAAATCATGATATCCTAAGGAAATAAACCTTTCCTAGCAGGAAACAAAATCACAGGGACGTGTAGAGAGGCAACCCATCAGAAGATGTACAACAATGTCTCTATACACTGATTAGGGTTTGCTTTTTTAAATGATACAAATAACAAGGCTAGTTTCTAAGCATCTCTCTCTCTCAACCTGTTTCATCATTTCTCAGATCTTTTGTTACAAATATCTCTGCTGGAATGTGTCACTTTGGTCGGAAAATGCATGACCCTTTCACTCCAATTTCATTCCCAAATACTTATAACAAATTTTCTAGCAGCTGATCCAAAAACTTCAGAAGGTTTGAGGGCATAATTATGCCTGGTAGTCATTTGGAACTATGCATTACTTTTCCAGAAACATATTACATGAGATTGGCTTCTACCACATCAGGAAGCCAGCCGCGTCATGACCGCCACTGCTATCTTTTGAGAACTTAGTGGAAGCCTTCTGCTTTTTCTTTTGAGTTGACAATTCAAAAGCAGCATAGGATGACATGACAATAGTAACATTCAATTCTCTCTCCTCTCACCATCTGTCACTGAGACACAGCTTGCAGGTCTGCCAGGCAAGGCTGTTGCCAAGGAAACAGCCATGCATTCATCTCCCATCCTGTTATTAACAGGACACTGCTGTGCAGTCCTGGGGCCTCTTCTCTCTAAGACCAGTCTTGCAACCTAAAAGGATGGGTGGACAAACTCACATTACACTTCATGTGGCACCCAGGAGGATCTATCTTCATTCTGCAAATGATTTTTAATTTTCTAATACTTCCAGTAGCTTCTTCATTTTTTTGAATCTCAAATCAAAATCTCCAAGCTAGCCTATTTGTGGGAAACCAGAGCCATGTTTCTGGCTGCCTGTTGGAAAAATTCTCCTGGGGTAATACATGAACTTTTATTTCAGTGTATTCAAGGCCAAATTTATCTTCTTCCCCTTACTCAACCTTACTTTCCCCTCCTCATTCTGCTGAACACACTCTTCTCCATGCATTTACCCTATCAGAACATGGAACTATTCTTCAACTAACTTCCCAGGGACAACACTTGCAATGGTCCAGCTCCCCACCTCCTGTGTTCCAAATATCCATCTGGTTTCTAAGGCTTGAATGTTCTCCATCAGAAACATCTCCCCAGTGATCCCTGTTCTTTTATTCCCTCTCTCGCCAGTTCCCAGCTGGACTGTGGTAAACTTCTTGGCTTGCTGGACCCTACCTCCTCTTCCTGCAGTACACCCTCCTCATGGCTATGCTTAGATTAATCTAAGACATAAACTGAACATGCAGCATTCTTGATTAAGACTCTCCAATGTTTCCCATCAGCTTAAGTCTCAGCTCCTAACATGGTATCTCATGCCCATGACAGTCTGTACCCCCTTTCCTTCTGGTTTGATTTCTACCCATCTTCCACACACATTCTGACTCTTGTTACCCAAAGCATGGTTCAAAGCCAGTGGCTAGACATCACTTGGATGCTTTTTAGAAATGCCAAGCTTCCACTCAGAGGACTTGGCCCTGCCAACATCCTTCTGCTGAAATTGTCATTCAGCACTAAGACCATGATCCCAGAGTGCAAATTCCTACCTGTCATTGCTGCCAGCAGGCTGGCCATGTACTTTCTGTAATCATGTTAGTTAGCACAGGTCTAAAGAACAGAGAGTACTAATAAATTATGATTCTGTTCTCAAGATATGTTAACAAAAGTTGCCAATATAAGTAAATCACTGCAAACCAGAAGACTGTTTTGGGAAAGAAGGCAAAATTTGCCAAAAGATGCCCCAAGGATCCTTTCTGTCACTGCCAATTACCAAGAGGGTGCTTCTAGATCTCTGGGGTGTAAGACACTGGGGCAAGTAAAGGCCTCCACCCTCAGGCAGGGGACAGAATACAGAGTAGTAACACCCCAATGCTGCCTGGGCACTGCACAAAATAAAGAGTACATAGTGGATAAATGCCTCCAGCTCTTGATGTCTTGAATTTCTACCTTATTATAATGGAAGGACTCCCAGGACAGTGTAGCCTGTAATCATACCAGGAATGGTATGAACTGGGTTGGGGCTCACTGTGCAAAAGCAGGTTAGTAAGAAGGCCTGAGAGCAGGTGAGAGCATAGTTAGTGCTAGAGCAGAGAGTGTGAGGGGCCAGCCAGAGCCCAGTGGGAGAAGTGGCTTCACTCCATAAGCTCTGTTCAGCTCTGTGATTCTAGAACCTAGGTAAATGACAAATTTTTCAAGGCTATTTATAGGGGTGAGATTTTCTGCTTGGAAACATCTGTCTGCTTTCTCCTGGCTTTTATATCCCCATAGAAAAGTGGTGGTAAAAGGAAGATGCGAAAGAGAAAAAACAGACAAAGAAGAAAGTCCTGTTTTGTTTCCTGCCTACCCACCTCCCACCCAGAGAAAACTACAGCATCAAAGTTGTTCAGGAAAGCTCTGGAATAAGGGAAGCTCCCCAGTTATGGGTTATGTCGCACTCACCTCCCCAGAGCCCTTGAGGCACTGCACAGCCTGCTTGTGGGTGAGGCCACACATACTCACTCCATTCACCTGTAGGAGCCGATCACCTGAGAAAAAGACAAATATCAAGTCCCACAGTTTCTGAGGCTACAGGAAGGACTCTCCTGGAAGGCCCCTGTTCAGCGCCCCTCTGTGCAACCTCAACGAGGGGCAGGAAACAGAGCTATGAGGAGCCCTGCTTGGGCCTGAGGGCCAGCACTGCTCTGAACATCTTCACACACCAGTGACAGAAAAGTCTTCCAATATTGGCTCACAAAGTGATTGAGCCATCCCTGTACCACCTCATCCTTTTTCCTGTTTTGCTGTGAAATTGTTTTTGAAAGTTTTTTCCAGTCACTATGGGGTAATATCTAGCTCTAGGATTTTTTTTTTTTCAAAAAAGGTCAGGGAGATGTGTTTGATGCCAGGGACATTGGAATTCTAGGGGAACTGAAATAAGATCCTAGGTGCCCTTTTTGGTTCAATTATGACTGTTTGGAAGAACAATATAAATCAGCCCTTCCTTTATAGCAGTAGACATTAGGAAGGGCAGAAAGGAGGCTTACCAGTGTCCTCTCCTGCCACTAAAATGAGTATCACCAATGCATGCTCTCGCTGCCACAGGAAGCACTACTTCTCTCATGAAGGCCAAACAGCAACACACCTATTTAAAATCTTATATTTTTAAACCACCTTATGGTTACCAGTACCATTACAAACATCTGATTCTCATATGAATCTATCAAGTGGGTAGGCCAGGCTAATTCATTTCCTTTTCCAGGTAAAGAAGCCATGACCTGGTGTGGCAATCATTTGCACAAGTTGTCACAATGGGAGTGGGGCTGCACTTCCCAAGCCAGGGCTCTTGGCACATCACAGAATCCACAATTACCAGCATGACTTCACCCCTCACCCTGAAGGATCTGTCCTTCCTTGGCAGCTGGTCCTCCAGGAACGATGGATTTTATGTAGATCCCTCCATAGAGCACACTTGTGTTAACGCCACCCTGAAAAACACAGTAAAAAACTCACCACCTGTTTGCCCCCTCCTGGAGGGCCTCTCTAACCTCCAACACTAAAAGAGCCCCTATTTGCCAGCCACTCTATTCCATTACTCTATCTCCATGTGACACCATCTTATATATTCACTTATTTGTTGAACTGTATTATCCATGAGCAGTAAAGTTAGGTACTCATAAGAAGTATAACAATATGAGCCGTGTGAGGGAGCTATGCCATATACAGCCCCAGCAATGGCCCATGGCAGGTGCTCAGAAATTGGAGTCACATCAGTGCACCATACTGTCTTTCCATAAGCAGCAACCACTATAGATAGATACAGCTATGGGCTAGTGCCTGGCACATCCAAAAGCTTGTCCTACATGCTTGTGTTTTGGTTTGCAGACACAAAAATTGAATTAAACTATAGTATTCTGCAACTTAATTTTTCTTAACCTAATAGTTGATCCCAAACATCCCTACAGGCCACTAGATAAAGATCTAAATCTATCTTTTTCTTCTAATTTCTTCATGCATGTATACACACATGTATACAGATTTTTACATCAGTGGTATTATACCATTCTTGTACAGTTTTTTTCCTCCCACCTTCAGGGTCTGCCAGATAGAGATCAGAAACCAAATGCAAAGTGTCCATCCTGAACAGAGGTCTAGCCAACCTGACTTTGTCCTGGCCTTGGAAGTGGGAGCATCAGGCTCCATCATGACTACTCTAAATGACCATGGATTACCCCATTCACCTTTGGCTGTGTCTCTGCTGCCCCACCATGCTGCCCTTTCCTTGTTGTCCAGGTAACCTCAGAGTCAGGACCCATCACCCAATTCCAGCCATACTTCTCACCCCAAATTTTTCCTGTGTCTTTCAGTTTGTTTTTGAACTCTTATTCCCCACTAAGGCCCCCACCAACTTTCTCAATTTGCCTACTTCCCATGTGCTGCTTGTACCAATGAACACATTATCAAAGATTGCCATGTGAGTGGAATGCCCACCAAGGCTCCAGATGAACATTTTTTCAACTGTTTACTCCAAGCTCACCTAATAACACTTACAGTTATACTGAATCCAAATGTCCCATCTTCTTTAGCCAGTTCCACAAAGTAGATCCCACCGGCATTGGCTTCTGAAGATGATGGAAGACAAGAAGAACCAGCACCCTGCCCCAAACAAACAAAAATAAAGAAAACATAAGGGCACTTGCCCTGCCTAAGCAGATGGTACCCCTTAGCTCTCACCTATTCTCAGAAGCTGGCAGCATTACACACCAAAAGGGGCATGAGCCTCAGAGCTGGGCCAACAGGAAATTAGTTCACAATTTTATCAGCTCCTCCCTATATGACACTAGACCAGTTTCTTGGTCTCTCTCTTCTTGGTTTCCCAATCCACAGAACTGGAATGAGAGATCCTCTTCTAACTGTGACTGTGAATGATGCCCAGCACATAGCAGGGGCTCAATAAATGTAGGTCTCTTTCTGTTTTTACTCAGGATGCAAATGTTACTACAAGAAGTCATCCAGGCACTTCCTAGTAGCTTCACACATGACACCAGACAAGTGATGGCATGCTGTATATCAGACACACAGCAGCTTCATGAGCAAAAGAAAGCCTTGGGAAGACTCTAGAAACAATAGCTGCATTGGGTCTCTACTTTACAGTGGTTGAATGCATGAGGGAAGGACAGAAGGACAGAGATACATGCCAAGCATTTTTGTCAGCACAGTGACAATAGACATATATTTTTTATCCATTCATCTAATCATACTACATTAATTGAGCACCTATTACATGCCAGATACTGCAAGTCACCAAGGAGATGGCAGTGATGAAACAGACCTGCTGTGTAATAATGAACTACTGTCTAGTGGGGGAGAGATTTTTAATGAACTATGCCCATAAGATGGGTCACAGACACTCTCATTCTTTTGTCCTATCTGTCCCCTTTGCTTAGCTGCTTCTTGGCCCATCATGTTGGAAAACACAATTAATAGATAAGAAACTAAACAAGCTAAAGTAAGCTAACAAATAATCGATTCAACAGAAAAGGTTTCAAAAAGATTGGTAATGTAACAGAAGAAAAAATTATCCCAGAGACACTCTACACCCCACGGTCTGGCAAGGTGTTTTGTCTAAATTTTAAAATTCAAAGAGTAAAGCAACCACTGAGGCTGAGGTCCAAAGTGAGAGTGTATAAACTCAACTATGCCACAGAAGATTCTCTGCCTACAAAACTTGCCATGTGACCCAGAAGAGGCTGGACTGTACAGGTTCAACCATGGCATTAGTGCACCATTGCTCTCAACTGCCCACCAAACATCAGCTTGCAAGTTTGCAGCCCCAGAGGCCCCAACCTGAAGTCCTTTTGGCCTTACTACCTGCAAAAAAGGCCTTCCAAAGTGTAGCCCCAGGATGAAGCTTTCCACTCTGGAGTACCCCACCTCAGATTCAAATCCCAGTTCTGCCACTTACTACCTGAGAGACCATGGGCATTTTCCTTTCCTCTCTTTGTCTCAGGTACTGCACTTATAAAAAGATTGATGATAGTAATTATCTCAGGCTTGTCACAAAGCACATGTGAGATAACATATCCAAGTTCCAGGACTCTGGTTAAGCACTCAATAAATGTCCACTGTTAATCTTGTTTTCTCGTTAACCTTCCATCTGTCTCTTCATGAGACACATCACCAGGTGAGCACCAAATCCATTTAGGAAGGAATTAACATTCTTAGACCCTACTGTGAGCCAGATCCTGGGCCCTTTTGTCTCCACAGGTTTGTGGACAGGCATCACTATCTCTATCATAAAAGATAAAAACAAAATTGTGAGAGGTGGGGTAACTTGCCCGTGTGAACCAGTCCAAGCAAGAAAGAAAAGGCACACATACTCAACTTGGGTAATGGAGAAGCGCTCATATGAAGCCTATCTTCAAAGGTATTGGCAACATTTAGAGAAACTAATAAAGAGAGTTAAGCACCTTGGGCTGGAACAGTGGATACTGTTCTTTCTCTGAGCCTGATGAGCAATGGAGGGAATAGCTGATGGAACTTAGAGAGCAGTTCTATGGCAAAGAGGAGCATGCTCTTCAGTAACGGGCCATAGCCAACCTGAGCACAGGAAGAGTTATTAGCCTGCCCTCACTCAACCCCCAACAGCTGGCTTCTACTAAACATGAAATAATTACATATAATATTTTTTTACTTAAGGAACACTGTGCCAAGAATGGAGCACAGACATGTCATACATACACACACACACACACACACACACACACAAATTATATATAATTTGTATAACTTTTATATATATTTAAATTTAAAAAATTTATATATATCCCCCTCCCCCATTCTTGGCACAGAGTTTTTTAAACCCTTATAATTTTCTAAGTGATGTGAGAGTAGGAGCATCTGTTGTTCTAATATTTGGTTTTTGACCCTGATTCCTGATACACAGTTCTTAAATCTCTTGGATTTTCTTGGGTGATAGACATGTCTTTTGTTCTAAAGAAATAACTCTCAGTGGGCTCCTAGATAGCTTTGGGATGGTAGCTGATCACCAGAAAGACCAAGCCATGATTATAAGCTTAGAATTTTCCACCCTACCCCAGTCCCTATCCTCTGGGGAGGGGAGAGGAGCTGGAGATTGAGTTAATAATGATCTATCATGCCAATGTAATAATACCTCCATAAAAATTCTAAAAATATGAGGTTCAGAGAACTTTTGGATTGATGAGCACATCTATGTGCCAAGAGGATGGCACACACAACTCCATAGGGACAGAAGATTTTGCTCACATGACCCTTCCAGACGTCACCCTATGTATCTCTTCATCTGGCTATTCACTTGTACCCTTTAAAACATCTCGTAATAAATTGGCAATAGCAAGTAAACTATTTTCCTGGGTTCTGTGAGCTGCTCCAGGAAATTATCAAACCTAAGGAGGACGTTGTAGGAACCTCAATTTATAGCCAAGTCATTCAGAAGTGTGGGCAACTACTTTTGATTGGTGTCTGAAGTGGGGCAGTCTTGTGGGACTGAGTCCTTAACCCATGGGATCTGGCACTAACTCCAGTCAGTAAGTATCAGAACTGCTTGTTATGGAAATCCCACACATCTGATGTCAAAACTGTTGTGAGTGGCGTAAGAGTGTGAGAGTAAAGGAAAGCAAGGAGTTTTTCAGGCACAGGTCTTCTCCTGGGAGGAGCCAACCAGAAGACAGAGAGTGACATAGTCCATGAATATCAGCTTTACGGAACCCAGAGCAGAAAGAAGAAAGGTCTGGAGTTGAGGAAGAACACCCCACCCAGTGTGCAAGGAGACAGAGCTGGAGGGTGGCAGCTCTGGGGCTGAAGCAAATAGTTCTCTGTACACCAAAACCAGCCTTGTCTTCATCCTCCCATGTGGTTGTCAAGAAAAAGGCCACTGAGTTACAGCTTGAGGACCAACTAGAGGCCAAGAATATGAGATATCAGATTGTCCATGTACTGCTCTTCGCAGCAACCAATGTTATTACTAGTAACAATTGTAATTAGTGACTAAGGACACAGGAAGCTCAAACACTGAGCTCTGTGGTCCAGGCACTATGCTAGGAGCTTTGGCTTTTCCCCTTATATTCTTCTCAACAACAGTGTAGGCATTTATTTCCATTTTGCAAATCAGAAAGCTAAGGCCAGAGGAGTTAATTAATCTCTATCTACCTGACATAGCAAATAAAAAGAAAAGAGAGACTGGAGCTAGAGCTTTTGGGCTCCACAGCCTGTTCTCTTTCCTCCAAAAATCTAGAAAGCAAACTGTGGGGACAATTACCTTTAATGGGAGAATGGACAGCTGAGGCCTCTGCCTGGACAGTAAGCTCTGAGTCCAAGTCATCTCTAGTTCTTCAATATTTCTCTCCTGGTCTTGTGTGTATGATAAAAAACTTCCCTGGTGCCTATTGCTCAGGTTGTCTGTAGAGAAGACCCCAGAACTGGCCATGTTATTCTTCCCCTCTCTTGAGGTATTTCCACAAATACCTATAAAATCAAGCCAAGAATAAGTCAACTGTTTGGAAAGCTGGCATCTCAGTGGCATCTCTTTGTGGCATGCAGCATTTTCCTCCAATGACAGAAAGACCTTTTATAACTACTGGGAACAATATGAATTTAACATCTCACGGAGGACGATGAATTTATAATAAAGGAAGGGAAGATCCTGGATGTGATAAACAGAGCTTTGTGACACAACTATGAAACACAGTAGTAACAGAGAGTTAATAATGCCAGCTCCCTTTTTTTAAGTTTTTGCCATGCAATGGGCATCACACACACACACACACACACACACACACACACACATAACACACACACAAACGCCTTTCCATCTTTTCGGCCTGTGTACTAGAAAGGTTTTATTCCAGTTCAAATATGAGAAAACAGCATCAAAAGGATTTATTAACTGTCCCAAGATCCCCCAAGCAACATGGTGGTGCTCTTAAAGGCAGCCTCTTCCAGAGACCCTGCCGAGCACTCCTATAATCACCATGCAATCCAAAGTACAACATGTCAGGTCCTTTGGGGGAACTTGATAATAACCAGATGATGGACTCCCTGTGGGTGAAGGTTGGACCACTGATTCCTAAAAACCCCATGTCTGACCCTCTACCTGGCACAGAACAGAAAAAAGATCATGAGGTTGAGAATCAAAAGGTAAAACCTCGGGCAAGGTACTTAATTCTGGACCTCAATTTCCTTATACCCTAAAACAGATAATGTCAGCTAACTTGTAAGGTTGGTGAGGCTTAGAGGTTATATATAGAGATTTCATATATGGAGAGAAATAAGGAAAAATTATAGATTAGTACATGGTAGAACCTCAATAAATGTATTGACTATTAATATGTTAATATTAGCTGCTCCACAAATGTATGTGGGAAGAAGGCATACTAATTAAATTTTCTTTAGATCTGAATATAAAAACATACTATTTTCAATACAGACTCATTAGCACGCAGGGAAGTACCCAAACCCGCATGTTGAGTGAACTTAGTTTACTGAATTAGATTTGAAGCTATTCAAACCTAAATGTATTCAGTAGAGAATGGTAGGGCCACCAATCTGTAATGGCTTATTCCTGGCCATTTCATTCACAGATTCTGCTGCCACAGTCCTTCTGCCAATGTTTTAAGCATCTGTTCCTTTTTTTCCACACCTTCCATGAGAAACTGATTGAATTAAAAAGTCAAGCTGTGCAACTTGTGTCCTTGGAAATACAAGCTAGGAGACCTTCTGTGGGTAATTAAAACTCAATCTATTGTACACAGTGATGGCTGCTCATGATAGGAATGTTATATCTTGTCCCTGACCTCCAATCTATACCACCTGCCCCAACAGCAGCCTAAACAGGTAGAAATTCATGGCAGTCGAGCCTCTGTTCATGATGACCCATTCAGCCTTGCTGTGGAAAGGTCTTCCTCCAGCAGTGGTGGCAGCTGTGTAAAGAACCCCAGTTGTGAAGAGGTGACATTACCAACCAGTGACTGGGAACCTGTGGTGAGAGGACATGCAATCCACAGGTATTGTGGTTATAGGCATTGTCTAAAATTCTAATGTGAGACTGTAGTTTGAGTCTTCCAGACTTTAGGCAGCAATTTTTGACACCCACCCATCACAGCAATCCATCCTTGAACAATACAATTGATCCCAGTTCAGCTGCATTATGTTTCCTGCCAAAAAAAGGATGATGTGATTACTCCTTTCAGTTTGACCCCTATGCAAAGTGTGGAGAGAAGAACTAAAACATTGTAGGAAGAACTGTGACAATGCTGGAAAATTTAATAGACACAGTGAGCTGGGGCTGGTGTTGTGGAAGTGCTGAGGCAAGCCCCTCGGTCAGCTCCAACCACAAGATGAATGGCGCATGGCTGAGATCTCAGCTTTGCTACTTCCCATCCCTCATGGCTTCTGGACCAGGAGCAGCTGCAAGACCTGGAAGAGCTATCTGGCGATGGTGTGTAGATGTGCAAAAGTGAAAGAGTGTGCATGGTTTTTGGAGGGTGATGCAAATGGGGTACCTACATTAAGGACTTGGAAAATGCTAACTGGTGTGATGTGAATCATTGCTGTACATAAGGGGAAATTGTACAATGATCCTGGAGTTTGAGGAAGAAACTCATGAACCTGGATTTTCAGGCAGCCTGCTGTTAAATCACAGGATCATGCATTCAAAAAGCAGCAGTGGTCCCAGGTAACTTGGAGGGAAGGGAATATTCAACCACCCCCTATTGCCACCATCATTTCCCAAACCCATCCCAAATAATATTATTCTTTGACATAGGCAATTGTTGCTCTCTCATACTTACTTAAAGGATAAATAAAACCATTTAAAAAAAAAACATGCCTAGTCTTAACCAACTAAGACAGCATGCTTGCTATGCGAATTCGGCTTTAAGAACAGTTCCCAGTTTCCTTCTCACCTGACTGCCACACCTAAGCCCCAACTATGTAGGATTCTGGAGCAGGCATTTTCAATAAGGACTTTGGTGACAAAAAGAATGTCTTCTCTGTCGTGCAAGAAGAGTGAGTGGAGAAACACACAATGGCTGTATCAGCCATGTCTAATAAAGAACTAGGGCAGGCAGCTCTAGCTCAGCAAGACAAAGTAGAACCCATTCTGCCCCAGCAATTGCAGAGCTTATTGATTTTGCCACTTCATCACTTCTTTGCAGGCCACTACCAGTAGGAAAGCAATGCAAAAGACTTTCATGCACTCAAATATCCACTCGTGGTAAAAAATGTATCCCTAAAAATAAATTCTCTCCAGCTTCTGAAAGCATGTGAAGACATACCTTTTGACTGAGAAATGATTAATTCTATGTTGTCAGGAGAATTCTGAATCATTCTAACAGCCATGTCAAACGTGAAGCCCTCCAGACTGATGTGATTCAAGGCTAGTATCTGTCCCCCTGGAAAAATAAAGCATCTCAATAATACCATCAAGGAAATAAAAAAGAGCAGTTCTTTAAAGTTGCATCTCTGGCAGTTTAAAAAGATATACCTGGTTTGATCTTTTTAGCCTTTTCAGCTGGTCCTCCAGGTATAATAGAGGATATAAAGATGCCAGGATCAACTTTTCCCACATCTTCTCCCTCATTAATGACAAAACCTGTAATCCAATGATATTTTGAAAAATGATACTTGATGATTTTGCAGGTCAGAAAGGTTAGGTTATTTGCTTGAGATCACACAACTACCAAGTGGCATCATTGATATTTGTACATAGGTCTTCTGACCCTCATACAGCTCTTTCTACTATGCCAAGACAGATGGAGAAAAGTGGATTGCACTGTTAGCAAGCCCAGCTAAAGGTAGGAACACAGCCCATCGATGTGCACTGGATTTGCTCCAGTAGGTAATCAGAGATAGGAAAGAGATAATTTTCATCATGTACTTTGTCTCCTCAGTGTCTTGTTTCTTATGTGGTTTTAAGGGTCTTCAAATGTTGTAAAGAGTAAGAAGTAAACAAGATTGACTATTCTTCCTCATTTCTAAGAATCTAAATACACTAGAAAAAGGTTGTTACATGATATTAGAGGGGAAAGTCCTTTTCTACCTTATACTCAGATTCTTACAATATGCACTCCAAAACCTAATCAGGCCTAAAAGGAAAACTTTGACCCCAAAGTCCCACTGCTCTTTAGGAATACTTAAAAAAAGGAAAAGGCAGAAGTGATCACTGAAAAGGCAGATTGGAAGAGGAGAGGCAGAGAAGAGGGCACAGAAAAGTCAAAAAGGAAGCTGGCACACACTTCCCCTTGGCCTAGAGGGAAAGACTGGGTCTCACCTGCCAGGAACTCTCTTACCAAAACCACGATGTGGATCACGGTTCAGTGTCACATGCACTATTTCTCGATCCAGTTCAGCTGTGAAACTCTTTCTCTTCTTTTGTGACCCTAGAAATCAAAACAGAGCCTCACACTATGTTTTTAACCCAAATTATCTGAGACCTAACACAACAGAGGTGAACGGTACATCATACATGTGCTCAGGCCTGTATTTGCATACGTGTGCACGTATATACACACACACACAATACTGGGAATGCATCACTGAACACATACTTCTCATGAGCTCACTGGGTCACTGTTGGCTCAGCAGGAGCACAGGTAAGGGTAGGGCGAGACACAATGCTGGTTTCTGTACAACTCACTACACCTTTTTTTTTTTTTTTTTTTGGTCTACATTGGTTTTAGGACAAAACAGAATTTAAACAGGGATGTACTTACTGGCAATGAAAACAAAAACTAAAATTAGAGCACAGAGATGAAACAGCAAAGCCTTCCCCTTCTCAGCCTCTAATAATCAGGAGGTGATATAGTCCCCCAGCCTAATATAGGTGCCATATAGGGCTTTTCCTAGTTTGAATTCTAGAGGACACCCAAAGCAGAGCCTTAAGATTGTTTCAAGCAAACTGATATTCTAGGGTAGGTGCTCTAATGCTGACCACAGAGCACGTGGAAAAATTACTAACTGGTGACCCACAGCTCTCCCTCCACCAGGGATCATGGCAAAACCTGGCAAACAGTTCATGGTAAAGAGCCTCTGGTGGGTCTTTACTCCAGATCCAATCTCCAGGCTTAATGCTCAGCAAGTTTTAGTATATTCTCTAGTTCTTAAATTTCTTTGTCTTTACATTCCATTAGGAACTTGCCTAGAGGATTATAACAGAGGAGAATGATGCCTACTCTGTATATGTTTTCTGGTGATTACTGGGAGATTATATTCTGGGCATGCAAGAAGAGTTATAACCAAAATGGATAATGCATTTTTCTAATCACACCACTGTACAGCAACTAGTCCTTGTGCTGGACCAGATCACTGGGAATCTTCACCAACACTAGCACATTTCAGGTTCACACACCCAGCCCTAGCCAAAGGTAGACTGCAAGTGCTCTTCGCAACCAAAAGCAGTTTTGAAAATAATTTTTAAAAGCAAAAAAGATTATAAACATTACTGAGAAAGCAAATTGAAGTGGTGGCAAAGATTTAAAGTGAGTATTACATGTAAGTTTTCCTTTATCCCAAACCTGGTCTACGGCTTAGTGCACCACCTGGCCCATACCTGCGCACATACTCTGAATAGACTGCCCAGAGAAAGGGCCACAAGTCATTGGCTTCTGGATCAAACAGATGTTCTCCAGCTGCTCCTGGCCAGTGCTGGGGCTGTGGGAAAAGGCAACAAGATGAGATAGGATGCTTCTAAGATGCAACTTCCTGGAATCTCTGAGTATGGATGGTGGCCTAGGGAAGATAGCCCTATGCCTGATGAGCCACCAGATCTATACACAGACCTCAACAAGGGCTGATTTGGTTAAAATGAATGCACCAAAAAGAAAGACTTTAGGGTCTTTCTTCCTTCGAGGGGATCGTAAAGTTACCCAGGTCTCCTATGAACCTCCCACCATCTCTCCTTTGGATTGGATTTGCAGCCCTTTAAAACCTCCATTTCTTTAACCATTATATAGGAATAATATTGCTATCCCCCACGCTTACGATGGCACCAAAATGAAGTACTAAGTGTAGAGCACTGACACTTTTAGAAGTTCTGATTTTTAGTTGTTTGCTTTTGTTTTTAGCTGGGCCAGGGATGCTCCAGCACCCCCATCTATGATGTCTTCTGAGAGCTTCACACGGTAGCTTATCTGCTTGATTCTTGCAGGCATTTGGGTTGGCTATCCCCTGATCATACCAACCTGAGAATAAAAAACCTTTCATGAAGGCATTCAAATGGCCTTTGCTGAACCAGCATTCTAATAAACAAAGAATGTTCAAGGCCCTAGAAGAATTATGAATTAAGTGGGAACCCTGTCCCACTCCAAAGGTCAGCTTTGCATGAAATAAGCTATATTCAGGAGTGAGCAAAGTAGAGAGTGAGAAGGAAGAAGAGATGCAAAACCACAGGTGCTCCGTGCCCTGGAATGAACCCAGAACTGAACCTCTAGGAAGACCAACTATCTCAACATATCCTGCTGCCCTTCGTCACCTAAACTGGCCCCAGCCTCAGTGAGCCCACACCGAGGGCAGCTGGACCCAGTCGAGAATGCTGGTGCATGCAGCTTTCTACAAAGCCTCTCGCTATATCCTTGGATTGGTAATGCCAGGTGCTCTCAGCACTGAATCTGCTCCTATTCAGAGTGGTCAGAACTAGAAAGAGAAGAACAGTAGAGATAGTGGAGAGAAGGTGGGTGCAGAAGCAAAGTGCAAGTACAGAGTCATTTTTCAGAGACTAGGAATGAGGACTCATTATGACTTAGGGAGAAATCTCATTACTGTGCTTTTCAGCAAGTTCAGCCCACATTGACTGAGATCCTAAGTGTCAGGCCCTGGGCTAGCAAGGTACCAAGAGTAAAGAGAAATTGACATGGTCCCTGCCTTCTGGGAGCTCCCAGCTGGCATCCTAATTCTAAGGGGCACTGAGTAAACAACTTCTCAGGAAAGGCTCTGTGGATGGAGCCCCCCATCTTTTCCATGTAAATGCCTGCATGCAGATGAGAAGGTGGATGTCTTTCGTGCCATGCAGAGCTGAGCAAAGTGCCCTGAGAGAGGCATTGGCAGAGCACTCCCGGGTTGAAAGGAAGGAGATACCCCAGCAGTACTGGAAAGGCCAAGAAAGGCATTCGGGTGGGCCTTTGGAGAAAAAAAAAGGGCTTTTCTGTCCCAGGTATTTATGGCCCATGTGATCTGGGCCACATATACGAATCTATTGTTTAAAAAGAATAAGGACTAGCATTTACTGCGAGTCAGAAAAGGACAAACACTGTATGATTCCATTCATAGGAGGTGCATAAAAGTAGTCAAATCTATAGAGACAGAAAGTAGAAAGGTTGTTCTCATGGGTTCAGGAGGGAGAAATGGGAAATTAATTAATGGATATAGTTTTAGTTTTGTAAGACGAAAAGAATTCTGGAGATTGGTTGCCCAACAATGTGAATATACTTAATACTACTAAACTGTAAATTTAAAAATAGTTAAAATGGGAAATTTTATGTTACGTGTTTTACCACAATTAAAATAAGCTTTTAAAAATGCAAACCTGAAAAAGAAAAAAAAAGCCATTTTGCTAAAAGCCTCCACACATGGCCTCAGAGCTGAGGAAAAAGCAGGTACGTTGCTGTTGTCTAGAAGTTCACTGTTTAACAAATCAGGTAGATAAATGGATGTTAGGGTGGAGGGCACATGAGGAGGCTGCTCTAAATGGAGCCAGAGACACAAGGAGCCACCCCTTTCCTGGGGCAGTTGAGAAAGGCTTCATAGGAAATGTGGCTGGCTTCTCAGTAGAGAAAGGCAGGACAGGGGTTGTATATCAGGGTTGGCATCCTATGGCATCCTTATTCTAAGGGATGCTGAGTAAACAACTGCTCAGGAAAGGCTCTATGGATGGAGCCCTATCTTTTCCATGTAAATGCCTACATGCAGTACCACCCTTCCCGTTTCTGGCTACGGACCATCCAGTTACGTGTCCTGGGCTCTAGACCAATAGCATGACCTGCTCCTGCCCACACAGGCCCTATGCTTTCACCTTTGTGAGCACAATGAGGCAGGGATGTGTCTGTCCTGCTCACTGATGACTCCTCAGCACCTAGCCCAGGAAGTACATAGCAGGTGCTCAACTAACTTTTCTAGCAGAACTAACTCTTCCCTTGCTCAAGGCATTCCCACATATCTCTCCTCTCTCTTACCATGTCCACGTCTTACTGGTATAACAACCTCCATGCACCCCTCCCCAATCCCTTTACTTGAAAATTACCTCACCCTCAGAGGAGCCATAATATTGCTGTATCTGTGTCTGTCTTAAACATTAAACTCCATTCTTTCCTCCTTAAGAGGGTTTGTGTTCCTATACTCTCCCCTAAAGACAAGGGAAAGGTCACCAATATTGGGACATTCACTCCAGACTCAGCCCATATTCAGTATTTTCTAACACCATTTAATTCCCACAGTCACCTAGTTGGGTGGGATTGCTGTTATCATCACTGGATAAATGAGGAAACTGAAACACAGGCGCTCGAGATCACAGAGCAGTAGCCAGCTGAGCAGGTATTGGTAATGGACTTTAAGACACTGGGCTCATTCCAGAACCCTATCTGAAGGGGATCCACAGCAGGGGCATCTTTATAGCAGCCACAGCAAAAATGCTAAATGTCTCATCCATGGCAGAAATCAATGGAGCTGAATGGATGTCAATCCTTGGCCCATCCCAGACTTCAACCACAGCAATGGTAGGCAGTTTCATGTGAGCTCAGGCTCAGCTTGTGCTGACAATGTCCTACCTCATATTCAGTCCTCCTTCTGCCCTAGAGTTTCCTGTGTATCTTGGTGTTCCCCGCCTCTACTGCTCCCACCTTGCCCCAAAATATAGGAGAGTTAATACCTCCCAGACAGCCTTCTACCAGAGGAGGGTGGGAGCAGTGCATACTTATCTACCGTCCTGCCCTTCAGATGGACAATTCTGGAGGCCTGTATATCTATTGGAATTGAGTGTCAGCTGCCCACAACAACTACGTGGATGACACTGCCCCCTTTTCCTGACCTTCTCTCTTTCCTTTTCTCACTCTCCATGTTCTCTCCTGCTTCCTGGCAACATTTCTGCAATCACCACCTGCATCCAAGTAACTAACTGTCTGAGGCCATGTTTCTGGGGGCCTTCCAGGTGACCAAAGACCCTAGAACTCCCTTTTCATGTAAGAGTTACTAGTAACCTCTGAAGTGAGGTAGTAAGGATTATGAAAAATTGGCATTTATAAACTAAAATTAGAGTGGTACCAGATTTTACTGAGGATGATAATTCAGCTTTCTATTGAGAAGGGCAGTTTCCATGCAATGACTCAAAGCCTCTACTGTGCATGCCCACTGGCAGGTCATTGAGAGCCCCACTGTCCTCGAGAAGGATATTTTGCAGTCAACATATTCTCAAGGTGGCCTTGAGCCAGTCACAGCTTCTTTAGGCTTTTAAACTAGAAAGTCCTATTAAGTACTATTACTTTGAGTGACAGATTAAAGAAGACCATAAATTCTTTGACACTCCTACATGATGAGGTAGAGTCTGTTTCTGCTACTTTGAATCTACACTGACGTGTGACTACTTGACCAATAGAGTATGGCAGAAGTGATGCTGTGCCAGCTCCAGGCCCAGCCTTTAAGAAGACTAGCAACCACACCTTGGGCCCTTGGAGCCCTCAGCTGCAATGTAGAAGCCTGACTACCTTGCTGGAGGCAACACATGAAGAGGGCCTGAGACAACACAGAGAGTAAGAGGGAGCCAGCTGAGCTTACCATCTCAGCCATCCCCCAACCAGGGGTGGGGTGTGTGAGTACAGCTGTCTTGGAGCCTCCAGACAAGTCCTGCTGAGTACCACCAAGTGACCCCAGTCAACACCACATAAAGCAGAAGAATCAGCCAACCAAACCCTGCTTAAATTTCTAACACAGAAAATTGTGAAATAGAATAACAAAATGGTGGTTGTTTTCAATCACTGTGCTTTGGAGTGGTTTGTTATACAGCAATAGATACACCAACCGTTTTGCTTCATTATTGATTTAGTTTGCAGTACATGGTGATACATATTTGCATCAACAGAATTTGAGGTAATAATTTCTAAGAATTGCTTTAAGATATATATAGATATAGACATATAGATAGATATAGTTATAGGTGATATAGATATATACATCGAAGTTCAGATGAATCATCTATATCCTCTTGCTGAAGCAGATGTATTACTCATCCAAAAAAAAAAGCTCCTTCAGTAACCTTCATTGGTCATGTGTTGCCTGTGAATCTGTGCTATTTATATAACTTGCTCTGTAAGTGTAATCCAACTTCTAGGCTATTTTTAAATGCATAGATCCTTGTGTTATAATACCAAGTTGTGTCTATAAGCTTGTTATATCAAATTGCAAATTAAATTACAATCGACCCATTAATAGAGAAAGTAGCATAGTGTAGAGGTTAGGAGTAATGGCCTCCAGTGCCAGCTGTGTGTGTTCAAATCCCTATAGAATTGAAAGAACAGAAACTACTTCAAAGGGTTTGAAGGTTAGTTGATGTATACAAGTGCTTAGAACAGGCTCATGATAAGACCAAATAGGCTTATTGCAACTTGTGTATTTTGTCCTCTTCAATTTCATATGGTCACCTAGTTCTTTCTCTACCAAAAGATAGAGCAACGTAGTAGAGAGATGGGATGTCTGCCCTATAGTGTTCAGCATGGACTTCTCCCATAGCTGGTCTTCAGGAAATTTCTGTGGAATTAGTTGATAGTTATCCAACAAATGTATACTTTCCTTACACATCTGACATTCTTTAAACAATTTCTTTAGAAACAGTACATAGTGTCTTGGACTCAGAGGACAGATGTGTCAAGTCTACCTGCCACTGACTGCTAGTGCGCCAGTCTCCCTGCTGGTATCCATGGTGAAATTGTCCAATGATGTGCACAGCAGGCCTCCTACAGTGTCCTTCTGCCTGGGTGTGAACAGAACATTTTCTGAGCACGACAATCTCTGAATCCAGGTGAGAGGCTTGGACTGGGCCAGGTATGAACGACTCATATTGACCATTTGCACACACTTATTATAGTCTGAAATTTGAGAGAAAAAGATAAACATAAATACATACAAGAACGATTCTGGCTCCATCACTCTTGTAGCCACAACACATCCCAGGCCCCAGATTCTGTTCTGTTTTCTTTTTCTGCTCTTTTTTTCTCATGTGAACTTGTGGAGTTCTTGTGATTAGCCTTGAGAATGACAAGTCTTCCTAATTAGCACTTGCTAATAAAAGAAATCTCAGAGACATAAAAAAAGAGAGAGAGAGACAAGATGCTTGCCCTCCCCCTGTACCTGACAGGACTCTGAGCCAAGGTTCTGATGGGTGCTAACCTGATAACATTCACAGAAATGTGACCACAACAGCAGAGCCCTGTATAAAATTAACTGCTGCCAACCATTCTGCTCACTGCCTTTACAAAACTGTCCTAGCAAACATTGTTGTAACGAATGGATCTCCAAATTGCCTAAGCTCCCAAATTAGGCTCTGCCCTGTGGAATACAGTCTTTGATCTCTCCATCATTTAGTTCTCTGGTAATAATATTTCCATTAAGATTGGATTTTATGAAATATAAACACATATCAGCTGTGTTGAGCCTCCCAACTTTGACACTTCTCTTCCTCCCTTCAGGCAGAAAGATGTAATAAATGACTCTAATGAAGTACCTAACTTGAGACCATGGATGTGAATGACTCTCACCACTTTATTATTTGTTATTTTTAAGAAATTGGGATTTGATAGATAGATCCTGTAATTTAACTAGGCTTTATACAAAGCCCAGTTTGTATTCTGAAAATGGAAAATGATGACTATATCTGGCTATCTGCTTCCTGCTAAAACTGAGGAGGAAAGAGCGCTTGGGTACATGGTGCTTGTGTGGCTCCAGTGGGTGTGTATGTGGGGGGAGGGATGTATGCGTGTGTAAAGTCTAGTGAAGTGCCTCTGTTGTGAGGGTGTCCATGGGCATTTGTTTCCTCAAGCAGACCCCCCTTTCCCTACAATGGAGTCTGGTTCATTGCCAGGGCTCAACCCACTGAAACAGATAGCCTTTAAAAAATGCCACTTGAGAACTTTCTATATCTATAAGGTATTTGATATCATTACTCACATACAGTGGACAAGAAAGAACAGAGAAATATAAGCAATTTAAATATGAGCTGCAGCTTTTGCACAAATTGCATAGTATCTTACTCCACAGCTTGGACCTATTCAGACACATAGCAATAACAATGGTAAGACCAACACCAACAACTCATATTTGCTGAATGCTTATTATGTGCCAGGCACAATGGTAAGCACATTATCTGCACTGTATCATTTATTCCTTACAATAACCCTGTGGAGTGGATATTATTATATTCATTTTATAGATGAGGAAACAGAGGCTGGGAGAGAGTTAATAATTTGCTGAAGTTCTCAGGGGTGGTAAGTGGTGGAGCAGGACTCACACTCAAGTCAACTGACCCCATAGGCCACACCAAAAAATGGATATGCCAAGGACAAAGAGACAAAATCAGAAGCACAGGAGATTCATCTGAGGCATGCCTAGCCTTCTGACTTCAAGGCCCAAAGGAACAGTGAGCTTAGGCTTAATCATGGTGATTATTAATACACATAGTGGCACATTCTAGAGAGAGATGGTGATGGCAAGGTCTCAGGTCAGAGAGGATTAGGGGTTTGAAGGATGACTTTGCATGGAGGTTGAGGGTAAAGGAAGAAAGGACTATCACCTAGGGCAAGGGGACTCATGGAAGGTAGCAGAGGAGTGAAAGCACCAGTGGGCTCCAGGCAAGGCTGTCCCCAGCAAGAAGCCAGAGAGCATCAGGGCACTGAGGAAGAAGCCCCGTTAACAACACAGGGGCCACATGATAAGGTCAGGGAATAAGATCACAGATGTCACACACTTAGCATCAGGCACTCAGCACAAAGCGGGGGCCGGTGGGGCTGATAGATGGTGTGTTATGATTATTAGGCCTCAGCTTAGTGGGGTTTGACTGGCTAGACAAGCAGTGAAAGAAGAGTTGATTGGTAGGTAGGAGAGCCAAGAGTTGATAACCTTTCAAGAATGGAAGAAAGCATTGCAAAGAATGTCCCAAAGCCGCTGACTGATGTGCCAGGAAGAATGGATGGTTTCTGTCCACTGGCCATAGGTGACTTACAGCATAACTGTGGCACCAGGGAAGTAGCTGATGAATGTCTGAATTGGTCTGTATGGCACTTGTTGTAGTCTAGGTTAGTTACAGTGTTTCAAGGGCACAGGAGCCACCCAGAACCAAGGCCCATGAGGGAAAGGGAAACGGAACCAGGGCAAGATCCTAGGCAGCCCACTGCAGAGATGCGGAATCTCACAGCCACATGCTCATGCAAGGGCAAGAGCAGCCCTAAAGCCCTACCGCCCACCTGAAGGAGCTGAAAAAAGTCCTCTGGGCCCTGCTCTTCAGTGCTGACAGATCTTGCCTAATTTAGTCCTGAAATTACGCACTTATGAAAACATGATTTTTCTCTCTCCCCAGGGAACTAAATATAACTATAAAGTTATATGTACATTGAGACAATTCACAAAAGAATAACTAATACACATTTGGAAAATGTTTAACTTCTCAATAATCAAAGAAACGCCAAATGAAAAGTCAGTGAAAAATCATTTTTACCTATCAAATGGACAAAGATAAACATGATAATATCTATTTAGGCAAAGATGCAGTGAAATAAGCAGGATGATACTGGGCATGGGACTAGCACTGAAGAAAATAGCAAGGATCTTAAAAATGCCCCAGCCTTTGTACTCAAAAATTATACTTCCAAGATCTAGCTTTAAGGTATTACGGAGTACAGAAAAAATTCTCTTTCAATCATGTTTATTGCAATATTACTTAGAATACTGAAGAATGAAAAGCAAGTTCAAATCAAAACAGAGGAATGACACTAATCATCCATTCGTTCAAAAAAAAAAAACCTGCTTTGACTACTTCCCTCTTGATATACCTCTGCTCTATGCTGGAAGTATGAAAGTAGTGGGACACTGTCTCTTTCCTGCAGACTGAAAGCAGACAGATGCACAAATAAAAGGGGCACAGTATTACAGGTGAAAAGATGGAGTCTGCACAAAAAAAAAAAAATGGGAGTGTACACCTGGGAAGGGAATAAGGGTGAACTTTAAAGGAGGCTGTCCTTGAACTCATTCTTGAAGAATTGGGCTTATCTTGGTGTTCTGAGTCTGGAAGAGGACAGGAACAGTTTTGCAGATTGAGCACAATGGCCATGCTGAGCACAAAGGCCCCAGACCTGGGACATCTTTGTGTGTTCAGCAGTCTGCAAGCCAGCCTGCAGTGTAACTGGAGAGCAAGAGTGGAGGAGTCGCAGCAGGAACTAAATCAGAGTTGGAGCCAGATGGGAAGAGTCTGATATGCTATCCTAAAAAGTCTGGGCTTCTCCATATAGACAGCAGAGAGACACTGGAAAATTTTCAGTTTAGAAGAGCATGATTAGATTGGTCCTTTTGTCACTTTGAAAGCAGAGAGTAAGATGAGTTTGGGGAGACACAACTCCCAGCAGCAAACCCATTTGAAAGCACATGGTGACAGGTGGGGTGGGAAGAGAGGGTGAGGGTCCAGACCCTGTCAGTTTCTTGCAAGGTGGGTAGGTGGTCTCAGATGAACAAGGCACAGATTATGGTAGAGGGATATGTGTGGGAAGATGAGGTCAACTGTGGACATATACTGTGTTTGAGGACTATACAGGGCCATCAGATGAAGATGTTAGGTTCTCAGCTGAATGCAATCTTTGAAAATGGTATCTGTAAGGAGAGTTTCTAATATGAAAAAAATTTTTAAAAGACAAAGAAAAATTTTTAATTTTTCTCAGAAGACATACAAATGTCCACCAAGTACATGAAAAGATGTTCGACATCAGTAATCATCAGGGAAATGTTAATCAAAGCTACAATGAAATATTAGCTCACATGTGTTAGGATGGCTATTATCAAAAAGACAAAAGATAACAAGAACATGAGAATGTGAACAAAAGGGAGCCTCTGTGCCCTATTGATGGGACTGTAAATTGGTATAGCAACTATGGAAAAAAGCATGGAATTTACTCAAAAAGTTAAAAAAAGAATTACCATATAATTCAGAAATTCACTTCTGGGTATATACCCGAAGGAAATAAAAACAGGCTATCAAAGAAATAGCTGCACTCCCATGTTCACTGCAGGATTATTCACAATAACCAAGATATGAAAACAACCTAAATATCCATCAACAGATGAATGAAAACAGAAAAGGTGGTTATATACACAATGGAATATTAGCCATAAAAAAAGAAAATCTTGACATTTGAGACAATATAGATGTAACTTGAGGGCATTATGCTAAGTGAAAAAAATCAGGCAGAGAAAGACAAATACTGTATGTTCTCATTTATATGTGGAATTTAAAGAAGCTAAACTCATAGATATATAGTGCAGAATGATGGCTGCCAGGGATGGGGGGTGGATAAAATGGGGAGATGCTGGTCAAGAATACAACAGCTACAAGATGAATAAGTCGAATCAGTTCTGGGGATCTAATGTACAATGTGGTGACTATAATTAACAGTAGCACTTTATATACTTGAAAGTTGTTAAGAGAGTAGCTCTTAGAGGGAGGGGAAAAAATGGCGTAGATGATAGAGATTCCGTTCATTCCTCTGGCAACCAAATCAAGTTGTGATGAAAATGAAGAGCAAGCAGCAAGGAAAAATTACCTGGGATCTAGATGAACAAGCCATACAACTAGGGAGAAATACGAGAAATCATCCTGCAATGGCAGAAGGTGGGATGGGGCGAAGACTTGGCACTGCCTGGTCTCCAGTGGCTCAGTGAGACGGAGGTTGCAGCAGCAGCAGAAGCCCCTTAAAGGGACTGCGTCCACGAACAAATTTTTGCGGCGAGGGACCTGTTTGCCCTGAGTTACAGTGCTGATTTGGCTGCGGGCAGGGGGCACCAGGGACTAACAGGGAGACATTGTATGAGTGAGGGCCAAGGCGAGACTTGCTCTGTATCCTTTGTTCCCTGTTGAGCCCTCCCCATCCCAGTGCGCAGACACAGCGCTGACACAGCTGTGTCATCATCAACTGGATAACAGAGGTCGCTCAGCCCAGAGGATTCCCTGAAACCCTGCCTTCCCCAACTTGCAGCCCCATCCAAGCCATATCCAGGTATATCCTCAGCAAGTCAGGTGCTCCTTGCTGAGCAGCACCTGGACTCACACTGGAAGCAGCTGGCCTCAGATTCTGGTGTGACCATTTGAGGCAACTATAAGCAGAGCATCTGTGGATCGCTTGCTGAATCTTAACAGGTGGCCCTGGAGGAGTGGAAGCTTGGGCTAAATTTGGTCTACAGCTAAACTCCTCTCAGGACTGTGCCACTGAACATCTACTTCACAAATCCACACTAATAAGACCAGGAGACTTAGGAGGTTTGCTTAGTACATAAAAACAGACGCAAAAAGGCAGAGAAATCAGAAGACAAAGTAGAAACCATATGAGAGAACAGAACAGAGATCCAGAAATAATGGAGTCAAGTAATCAATCTAACAGATGCAGAGTTCAAAACACTGGTTACGAAGATGCTCAATGAAATTTTGGGAAGTGTAGAGAACTTCAACAAAGAGAAAAAAAACATAAAAATAAAAATGGAACTTATAAAAGGGAACCAGTCTGAAATGGAGAACACATTATCAGAGATGAGAAGTATATTAAATGGAATAAACAAAGTGAATAAAGAAAAGGATCAAATGCCCTATCTAAAGGATGGGAAAGCCAAGGACATGCAATCAGAATGGCAAGAGATAAAATGCCAAGACTATAAAAATAATTTAAGGAGAATATGGGACACTATTAAGGCTCAAAATATCCATCTGTTTGGCATAATTGAAGAAAATCAAGATGATGAACAGCTGTTTGAAGAAATAATGATGGAAAACTTTCCTAATCTGGTGAAGCAAATGGACATAGAACCCCAGGAAGCTCAGAGAATTCCAAAAATCAGGGATCCAAAGAAGTCCTCACCAAGACACGTCATAATTAAAATGCCGAAGGTTAAATACAAAGAAAGAATATTAAAAAGCAGCAAGAGAAAGATAGTTACCTATAAGGGAACACCCATAAGATTGACAGCTGATTTCTCAAAAGAAACTGTGCAGGACAGAAGGGCTTGGCAAAAACTATTCGACAGGATGAAGACCCAAGATCTACATCCAAGAATACTTTATCCAGCAAAGCTATCATTTAGAGTTGAAGGACATGATAAAGAGCTTCCCGGAAAAAAAATAAGCTAAAGGAATTTATCAGTATTACAGGAAATGTTGGAGGGACTTCTTTAAGAAGAAAAAACATATATCAAAAACAGGAATAAAAATGGTAACAGCTACATTCCTATCAATAAATATCTTAAATGGAAAAGAATTAAGTAATCCAACCAAAAGATAGAGTGACTGAAAGGATAAGAAAACAAGAACTCTACATATGCTGCCTACGAAAGACTCACTTCAGATTAAAAGACACACAGAGACTAAAAAGAAACCGATGGAAAAGATATTGCCTTGATGGACCTAGAAGTTATTTAAGTCAGACAGAGAAAGATAAACACTATATGATTTCACTTAAATGCAGAATCTAAGGAATAAAAGGAACAAACTAATCAAAAACAGGCTCACAAATATAGTGGACAATTTGGTGACGGACAGAGGGGAGGGGAGTTTGGGGGGCTGGGAGAATAAGGTGAAGAGTTAAAGAAGTACAAATTAGTAGCTCATGGATGGTCACAGGGATAGGGAGCATGGCACAGGGAAGGCAGTTAGCATTAATACATTGGCTAGGTGAAGGGTCAGGGGAGGGAGGGAGCAATTGGAGGGATTGTTTTATGAAATATATAGATGTCTAACCAATGTACTGTATACTTGAAACTAATTAAAATAAGTAAATGTTGCAAAAGAGAGAGTAGCTCTTAAATATTATCACCACAAAAAATATTATGTGAGGGAATGGAGGTGTTAACTACCTCGTTGTGGTAATGATTTTGCAATATGTACATGTATCAAGTCATCACAGTGTACACCTTAAACTTAACGTATTTTATGTCAGTAATACTTGAATAAAGCTAGAGGAAAATAAAATAAAATAGTTTCGACCCAGACCAAAAAGAAAGAGAGACAGACAGAGAGACAGAGAGACAGAGAGAGAGAGAAAAAGAGAGACAGAGAGACAGAGAGATGGTCTAAAATAATCCTTTTAATGAAAATATTAGGTTTCTGAAAAACTCCTAAGATATAGAATTTGCAGCTTGAGAAAACAGTATATTGTGAGCAAAATAGGTTTAGAAGGACAAGTGAGCCCATAGAATCTTTATAAATATTTTATGTTCACTGATAGCAGGCAATAAAAGCAATACTGATGATGTTTCACATTGTATCTCAGCAATAGCAGGTAAGATATAATTAATTTGCATTAATTATCTGCAGCTCCCTGGAAACACCCTGGAATGGCCACACCATGATTTCAATTAAATATTTATATATTTTTTGGTTTTGCTGCAAATAATATGCCATCTTTATTTAATGTTTGATTCCATATCTAAAGTCTCAACAATTTTGTTTTCCAGTTGATCCCTTATCCCAGGACCCCAGGACCCAATGACACAGCTCCCATGTGAATTGGCTGGCACTGAACAAAATCTCCACAAGCAGGAGCTGCCATTACTACTCACGCTAAGCAATGAATGCTGGGTGTGAAGCTAGAAACATCACACACTCTAAACACTCTAAACTACTAGCACAGTTCAAACCTATCAGATGGCCAGTGTGCTCAGTTGAGGACACCAAGGCTCAATGAGAGTGTCTATAGTCACACAACTATTAAGTGGATTGTCCTGAGTCTCTTGGACTCCAGAAGTGACATTCCAAGCCAGGATTCTCAAACTTTTATGTACGTCTGAATCACCTGGGTTCTTTTTCAAATGCAGATTCTAATTCTAGATCTGAGGTGGGGGCCTGAGGTTCTGTAATGCTAGCAAGCTCCCAAGTGATGTGCATGCAAAGACCACTCTATCAATATGAAGGGTGAAACCTCTATATTATATCTCTCCCTTTTATAACTGGATAAAATAATAACAATTAGAGATCAACAGCCAATATGGTGTATCCAGCACTCAAATCCATATCTCTTCAGATTGAGGACACAGTGTCTACTCACCAGATGCAACTCGGGGAGCGTTCATCTGAGCATTAAAGCTATGCTGGGCAGAGCAGAGGCCCAGTAAATATTTACAGGTCTTAGCCGAATCTGTGACAAACGTGTGCTTTTTCCCAGTGATGCTGCTTGTGATGGTAAACTTCTTTCGCTAAAGGAAGCAAACATAAACTTTAATATATTGCTCATCTTTACCAATTAAAGCACTACTGTCCAGAGAGTAACAAATATTGGGCTTCAGTTCAATATCAAGTTTCTAGATATTGAAGTATTTGGCACACGTTGTCAGACTATGGCACAATATTTTATCTCACATTGATAGTAAGAGGAAAATCCCTCGTATTTTTTCTTCATTCACAAATCAAATGTTTATCAGGCAATTGCTATCTGCTAAATAGTGTGCTAGGTGAAAATATGAAATGAGTCAGGTACACCTTTGGCCCTCAGCAAAAAAGTGATCATAATCCTCAGCGTGCATTCTAAAGACCATTAAATATAAAAATAGTTTTCATTGTACAAACAAAATCTGAGCTAGCAGGGCCATAGAGAAGATAAAAGCACCATATGTATTCTCATATTTTTTGCTATTATGAGCCAGGCTCTATTCAAAGTGCTTTCTGGGTATTAATTCATTTCCTCCTCAAAGCTACAGAATGAGAGAAGTCTTAATATTATTCTTATGCTGAAAATGAGGGAACAGACCACCAGCTGTCAGAATGCAGCAGAGATTGAGGTCACATCAACAAGAAACACTTCCCACATTTATACCTTCAAGGCCCACATACAAAGTGATATTTGTACATCTTACTAGGATAAACTGGAAAGAATGATCTATACGGGGTTATCTATATGGATATTTGTGGAATAAATTCATAACTTTTTGCAATATCTAATTCTAATAAGAATAGTAAAACACAAATAGGTAACATTAAATATAAATTTACATACAACTTCCAAATTAAATCTGTATTCTAGATATTCTAGACATTTTCTTAAGAAACTTGAGCTTGAGCCTATAAAGATAACTTTATACATATAGGTTTATGCTTGAAAGGACTCCCTGAAACTCCTAATCCTCTTTAATGCTGATCTCTTTTAATTCATGTTTGTCACCTTTTTTAAGAAACCCATGCACACAAGCCAGATACTAACAAAAGGCAGATTACACTACACTGCTTTTCTTTTTAGAAACTCCTTTTTCCCATTAGCCTAATTTTAGACAATTTGAGCATTCTCTAATATTCTTTTCTTTTATTGACCAGTGCAATATTGAACCTTCTTATACTAACGTGAATGGTTTTGAATTCAATTGAATTATATCTAGTACTTTTTAAATAATGCATTGTCTCAAACACTCATAGGTGCTGCCCTACTAGACTTAATAATTCTTCTTTAATATTAAATTATAATAATGCCTAAACTCCGCTAGTGGATCATTTTATCCACACTTTCCAAAGTTGAATATTTGCCTAGAATCCACCTACTTTGTCAGTATACATTCATATGCTTTCATACAGTCTTGACAATTTCATATTAAGTTCACTCAGGTATTGAAAATTTTTAGATAAGCCATTTAAAAAAAATGTAATAGCTATTCTTTAACAAATCTGAAAAGAATCATTGTCACATATATATGTGTTCACACATGCATGCATACAAACATACCCCAATCTTTCTTTTCTTTTATAAACTCTCAGTAAAACTCTCTTTGGGGACATCAATCTTCTAAGGTATTAAACACCAGCAAGAATATAATTCTGATCCCATTTCTTAGCATAAAGCTAAAAAACAGTCTTGACTGTAGTGGTTCAGATTTTTTTTCCATCTTGATAACATCATTTAATGGAAAATTCATATCTGTAGGCAAATTTTCATATGGATGAGCTGCTCTGTGAATGAGATGATGTATAACTTGAATCTCAGGGTTTTCAGCACAAACATGGGGAACTTATTTACACCCCTGTGGTTGCAGCACAAGCATATTTGGTGCTTCTGTAATGTCATAATTGTTTCAAAGCATTTGTTACAGTTTCAAATATTTCATCCCCAGCAGTTTTATTGCTGTTGCTGCTTGCTCACACTTTAGTTTGTTTGATTGCTTTGATTTGTCTTTGCAGAGCAATGATATTCTTCCAGGCAGAGGCAGATTTGCCATGAAGCTAATGAAGCTGAAGCTCCAGGGCCCTCACTTGCATAGGCCACTTCCTGGGAGGGAACTTGGCAGTGTCTTCACATTTTAATTTGGAAAATAAGATGCTTTAACCACAATCAGTTAACACCACTGACTCTTCTTTCCACTCCAGCTCATTCACACTTTCCTCACCATAGGTGGTGGAACATGGTATAGACACAGAGCCCACTAAGGAAAAACTGAGATGGGAATACATTCAATGTAGATTTAGTGGGATTTATTTGCGTGATTTGCAGTCTCTTCCACAATAATTTCTTGCCACTCATCCCAGAATACTCTTTCCATTGGGCCAATTCATCCAAGTCTCAGCCTAACGATATTGGGCCAGTAGCCATGTGCCCCACCATACTCAGCACCAGAAGTATGTGGGGTAAGTGCTGGAGGGGAACAGACTTGAAGTATACAAAGCCAGAGGCCAGTCTACAGAAAATTTTTTCAATTGTCAAAAATGAAAAACTGTAATTTAGTTCTTAAAACACCCAATCAAATAGAAGTTCTATCCTATCATGGATATACTTTATATAACTGTATATACTACGTTATCAATACACCACACAATATTTTTCTTTTCTTGATGGGAATCACATGAAAAATTTATTAGATTTCTTGGGTTTGTAGCACAGAAACCTGTCACAGCACTACAAAGAATAAATATGTCTCTGTGCAAAGCTGCTTGTTTTATGCATCAATAATAGAAACAATCTTTAATCAACCATGCTAGAAGAAAGACTAAATCATATTTCTATTTCCTCTAGGGAAAATGATATCACAAAAATGTCACCATATAAAAACATAATAAGAGTGTATGCCAACAAAAATTTGAAAAGATAAAAAGAATTGTTTATCAGAGAGTTAATAAAAATATTTTTTCTTTTCTCATTCTAAATGAATATTCACTTTCATACTCTAGTTTGTATTTGGAAATTTGTATTTTTTTTCTGGAAGAGAGCCCTATAAAGCCTGTATTCTCCACTACTTTTCTCTTCAGACATTTTAGCTATTGCTAATAACTAAGAACAGTTACTAATGTGGGTATGTTCATCATTCTACAACTAACACTTTCTCAATTGAATAATCTTCTGAATTGGTGTCGTCTCTCACAGACAGGCTGCCAACACATCTACAAATAATATTCTTTGAAAAGGGCATTTTTCTATTTCCTTTGCTACTTTCCTGCAGGCTGGCAAGATAAATAATCTGAAATTGTTTAAAGCATTTTGCCTTCCGCTATTAATTAAGGAAATTTCAAACCAGCTTCCTGAGCTCATTCTCCTATTGTTCACAGAGTTCCTCATTTTGTGTTTGCAGAAGCATGAAAAGTTCAAGTCATTTTCTGTATAAGGTGCCTGTTTTGTGGCAAGCAGCTGGTGACATTACTTCATGTGATGACTTTACCATAAAAAAATACATTCATGCTGAGAAAGAGAATGGTCATCAGGTCATGGAAATCTTAATTAGTGGCAAGGTTTTCTTAAGCTATGAAGTTGTCATATGAACCTGATGACTTTCCAGCTTTAATCAAGAAATCATCCTTGGTTGCGGGGAAAGTAAATATCTGTAAAAATTAAAACAACTTAAATATATTTATTTAAGGGATTGTTAAACTTCACGACTTCAAAAATTCTATTTTTCAAAATTACTTTTTTAGGTTATCTGCATTTTTACAAATGTTTTAAAACAAATTAAATTGAAAATTTTGAACAATTAAACATGAGTTAAAGTAAATAGGAAATGCAATAGTATTGAATTAATTCAATAATTAAATTCTTCCAATAATCTTTCAATTGTATTAAAGTAATTCAATTCATTAAAATTCTGAAAAATTCCCAAATATAAATATCATTTATCTTTAGATAAGTCAAAATTTTGGAGGAAAAAGTTAGTTTCATGGTAGTATAAAGTCAGTTCCCTGAGCACAATTAAATTATGCTCAGCTATTTATTTACTTGTAGATGTAAACTTTTTTTCCTAAAGACAAATGATAATTTATTATGAAATTGTATCGAGAATCATACTTTAGCTATATTTTAACTTCAACGGTCAAGATAGAAGACACAAAAGAAACATTGAGAAAATAAATAAAACCAATTACATTCTACTTAGGAAACTAAGATCAGATAATGATAATAAAAACAGCAATCTCATCAGTAGGAAAAATTAAAAACCATAAGAAAAAAATAAGCAGAAAGAAAAACTGAATTTTTCATGAGCCACAAGGTAAAGAACTTCATGATTTATAATGAAATCATTGCTAAAGTTATGGCACACTGACTGGGATGACCCACAGGACAGGCAGTCTGATTAAGTATCTAGCACTCTCTGCTGTGGGGGTACACACAATGTTTTTTGGTGTCAAATTTATTGTAACTAAATTCAAGGAAGTATAAAGACTCATGGGAATGGTGTTCAAATACAATTTTAAATGTTGTACATTTAATAACATTGTTGTTTTTTTTTTTTTAGACTTTTAAACTTTCAATGGGTATCAAAAGTTTGCAGTCACCAGAGTCCTGTAGCACAGCAGTCCCCAACCTTTTGGCACCAGGGACTGATGCTCTTATGAGAATCTAATGCCTGATGAACTGAGGTGGAGCTGAGGCAGTAATGCTAGTGCTGCTGCAAATGCAGATGAAGCTTCCCTCGCTTGCCAGCCACTCACCTCCTGCTGTGCAGCCTGGTTCCTAACAGGCCATGGACCAGTACCAATCCTCAGCCTAGGGGTTGGGGACCTCTGCTGTAGCACACCTGTGGCCCATGGGAGACAGGCCAGGTACCTCAACAAATTGCATGCAAAGGGAAAATTAAAACACAAGGGAAATGTTTCAAAATCTTTTTGGTCTCCACTACACCTGCAGTAAGCCCTCCTCTCCCATCTCCCACTTCCAACCTTGCTATCAAGATCAGTGGATTCCCCAAATTAAATAAAATTTACCCAGAGGGAAAGTATAGCCTTTTAGGCTGGTGGTTGTCCATGGGAGTATGGGAGACTGAATGACAGACAGTAGGGAAGACATGGCCTTCTGAGGACTCTCAAATCCCCTGGAAGACTTCTTCCAAATATGCCGTAGTACATCCAAATACAGGCAAGCTGGCAGGCTGTGATTTTATCTGGTCAGGAGAGGATTACATGACCCATTGCTCCTTTAAAGAGGCAACAGATCAAGGAAAATGAAGTATGGGTCATTTTTCAACAGAGCTACACTCACATAAGTTGAAATCTTCCCAATTTCTCTCCACTGAAATCGTAAAGTTGCAATTCTGCTGTTGTTTTTCACTTCATATATTATGACACCCTTGGCACAGATCCCCAAGGCCATTTCCCCTTCTGGCCTTGTCTTCTCTGGGAGAACTTGATAAACTAGCACACCATATTCTGGGAGCTGCTGAGTGACCTGGAGCAAGAAAAAAGCTAGTTTAGAAGAGACAGGCACACTGGTCTAAATAAAGAGCTTCAAACCATTCCATGAAAAACAGCTTAACAGATGTTCTTTTAAAAAAAAGAAAGAAAGAAAAGAATAGAATTGCCAATAAGCTTAGGAAACACTGAACTAAACAGGTCTCCTTACTTCAGAATTTCTCTGCACCTCTGATATGGTAGCATTTTTCTATTTTCTTTTTTTAATTCAAGGAATCTTTTCTTCATGGAGTACCTAAAACAACACCTGGAATACAGTTATTATGAAAATGGTACAATAGCATAATAATATTCTAGATAAATTTATAAAATTCAGACTCTTCTGGGTCCATCTCATGGTAATGGATTCCTTTTCTCAATTGTGTTAACCAAAGGTAATTGCAATATTATCTGGTCCAACTCCTTCATTTTACAGATGGGAAAATCAAGGCCCAGGCACAGTAAGCAGGTGGTTGGCATCACAGTTCAAGCAAGATGAGGCATCAATATCCTGCTGGGAAAATGACCAACCACTGGTATTCCTTACCATGTGGCAGTGCCTCAGTGAGCCCAAGATCTGTCCTCCGTTTAAATTTACCAGATAAGGAGACTAAATTTTTTCAGAGGCATTAAGGTCATTCAAAGTTGGGACTGTATCAGGCCAACCAAATTCTCAAGAGACTGGAGTTAAACCTAATACAAATGTTTTTAGTCACATATCTAGCTTGTTTCTACCATCGTCACCTTTACCCGAACAACTCCAGTCCTCGTCAGAAGGTTGATGCACCTGGACTCATGGCAGGGACATCTTAATCCAGGCATTGGAAAACCTCTCAGAAGAGTTTCATTAGTTAGATAAGATTTCCCATCTCTTCCTCACAGCAGAGAGCACTATATCCTGTCCAACATCTCTCACTCCCAGGCAGGATCACAAAATAGGGTCAAATTATGGCTTTCAAGAGTTCCTTTCTCAGGCCCCTTGCCAACATCTCTCCTTCTGTTGATGAATACTTTCTGCAGATAGGTTCTACTGCCTATGTAGAGCCAACAACTCTTCACATAATCTTGATTAAGTTTCTGGACCCTGAGCATCCTTCTTTTAACTTTGGAGAGACCCTGCCATTATTGTCATTGTCATCATCATCACCATCAGCAAAAACAATATTTACTGAGCACTGATATGGAAATGTACAATGACCAGATAAGTCATGTGCTTGAGTTGTGACAAAGCAGGACCACCCCAAAACAATTAGGTAAATTCTTTTAAAGTATTTGATATATTTATTAAAAAAAATTAAGACATTAGTTTTTGTTAGAATAAAGATGACTTTTAGGCTTGTGCACATTTTTTAACTGTTTAGTATTAATTTTTAATTTTATTTTGAATTACATAGAGAGGGTTAGGATATTGAAGTACTTGGAGTAATAAAATTGTTAAAATGATAGAACTCCATTTTAAGCATTTCTCAAACATTATTTCATTTAATCTTCATAACAGATTTGTAAGAAAGAGCTGTAGCTGTCTCTTTTTAAATGAGAAAATGGAGGTACAGAAGGATTAATTACTCTGCCAAAGTTCCCACTGGGAACCAAGAATGGAAATATAAGTTTATTTGCTTCTGAGTTTTCAACTCTTAACTCAAGTACAGAGTTTCAATAATGTCTGGAAACCTAGAAGAATGTATATAAGGTTATCAAAGCATCTTCAATCTGTAAAAAACTAAGCAACATTGTCTATGTCTCCATGCTCTGCTAGGAAATCTGTGGCGCCTCTTCTGTTCCCTTCTGTGTTGCTATAACTGATTGTACTCTCAGAGGGTCACTTTATCTCCATATGCTTAGGGCCATCTCACTATTTTTTCTTCTCCCTACAATGGGCAGCGAAGTTGAGACTTGACCCAGGCTGTCTGCCAGCTCATGCAGCACCCTTGCTGTACTGAAAACTGTTGGAACAAATAGATTGTTTACAAATATTATCAAGAGATTCATAATTCATACACTTTGATCTTATAATTCTACTCCTGGGAATTTGTCCTAAAAGAAATATGCTACATAATCAATACAAACCCTTCTCATAGAAATGTTCAGTGCAGATCTGCAAGATTGGGTTGGTGGGACTGGCTCCCAGAGGTCAATGATTTTCTAGAGGCAATACTGCCTTTAAAGAGATTATTAACAGGTTTAACAGAGGATATTACAAAGCATTCATAATTATCTGGGAAATGCACATGTTATAAAGCTAAGTAGTGGGAAATACAGGATACAACCAGGATAATTTCAACAGAAAAAAAATGTTTTAGTAGCATATCACAGCCCCTAGTTACGCGGGAAAATGGTTCCATGGTTGAGGAACTTCAGAAAACACGGAGTTAACTGTGGATGCATTGTTCTCAGATTAATATGCCAATGTAGTTAGTTGTGAATCTTCCAGGCAGAGTATGTTATTCAGTGTTACCCAGACTGGACTTCTGCCAAGTCTCCTTCTAGTGAGATATGAACTAGCAGAATTAGTCATCAATGAACCAGAGGCCAACAGGCACCATCTGATCATGGAAAAGGAGCCATGTGGCTGTTTATGGAGCAACTGGGCTCTGAAAATGGGATCTGAGAATTCAGAGCCCTCTGCACAAATACAGCCTAGTAGAAGGGACAAGAAATGTACAGAAATGACTGTAACACATAGAGTGTCAGCATATTTAAATGTTTGAAATGCTCATAATTTTCAACCCTGTAATTCCAATCATGAGTTTCTACTCCTAAGGAATTAAGCAGAAGTGCAGCTAAAGACCTATGTAGAAAAAGTGCTAATCTGAGTATTGTTTAAAATCATCCCATATTTAAAACAATTTATGTGCCGGAATATAAAAAAAAAATTAGCATATACCATGTGTTGATTTAAAATAAAGTTTTAAAATTTTAGTGAGATTGGATTATAAAAATATACAAAACTGCGTATATAATGTAAACCCAATTTTAAATATATATGCATATATACCTTTGAATACCCAGAACAAAAAGAGAAGAATGAATACACCCAATGTAACTATGCTGTCTCTATGGGGCAGAATCAGGAGCAAATGGCTGCTTTTATAATCATGGGGGAAAGGACTTTGTTTAACAAACACTGACTCTAGTGAGAAGGATCATAATACGCTCTGGGGGTCACCAAGCCTTCTAGGTCATGTCTCTATATTTGAGGGGGAGGGGACAACATAGTAATAGCAAGCCAATCAAGGAGAATCTCAAGAGCCAGTTCCTTGAAACTAGTAAGATAGCATGCAAATAAAATCAAATCTATTCATGGTTTTGCTTATAAGATGATAGCTTCCTTTACAATTATTTTTCATCCTTCAACCAGGAGAGAGAGGGGCACAGTGAACCCGGCCCACAAAGCCAGGCCTGGGCCAAGGTCAGTGAGCATCGTCAGTCCTGCAGGGGCCTCCACAGGCCTGAGTCCTCAGCCTCTCCACTGGTTCTCTGTTTCTGTGGCCACTCATCATCAGATGTGTGCTGATGGCTTTGCAGTCCCCACTTGTCCCTTGGGACTGCTGCATCCTCTTGACAAGGAACATGCACAAAGCCTGGATTCTGGAATTCATTGAACACCTTTCTGCCAGGACTTCTCAAATGAAACATTTGTAGGTTTATACCACGTTGGGTGTTACAGACAGTTCTGCTAAGTGACCCACCAAAAAGAAAACGCAAGACCTCACCTTGGCAGTTCTGCTTTCTAATGCCTGTCTCTATTAAAGGCAAAAAGCAAAAACAAAACAACAACCAGTCTATCTGTCTTGGGAGACTTTGTAGAGAGAAATGAATAAATCCCAGAACTTCCTTTTGAAACTGCTCCCAACTCTAAAGTCTCAGCCAGATATCCTGCCCCAGGAAAGCCGGGGGCCCCCCTCCCATGCGCCCCCTAGCTCCAGCTCCAGGGGCAGAGCAGTCACCCTCTATAACTCTGATATAGAATAACCAGTTATTGTTATTGTTCTCATAGGGCAGTTATCACAGTGTTACATGCCTCTGGGTACCCGTCTGTCCTCCCTGGAGACATGGGACTCCCCGAGGGCAGGGCCTCCATCTCTATCTCCACTGCCCACAATGCCTGGCTCACAGCAGGTATAGGTTGTGGAGTCAGCAAGCCTATTCATTATAGGCTCTATGTGTGCCCACAGACATAGGGGGCTGAAATGCTACTGCTTTTGCTGGAAGGCAAAGGAAAGAGTGGACCAGAGATGCACCCAGATGCATGGACAACACTATTTCTGTTGTGCTGAAGACAGTTGTCTGGAAGTCTGCAAATTTGGAATCTTCCAATGGCTTCGCTTTTGGCTCACACGTCAATTTTGTACTTCAGTTGTCCCACATGTCATTTAGAAGAAATGTGGTCACCCCGCTCACAGAAAAATGACTGGGAGCTCTAATGCTAAAGAAATGACCTGCCATACTCGACCCAGCCCATTAAATTCTACCCATCTTTTGGGATCATTTCCCATGCCACTTGCTTCCAGAAGCCTCTCTTTGCCCTACAGGGTGATGGAGTTTTCTTCCTCTCAGAGAATCAAGTCCCTTGCTTGTACTTCCTCATCGGTCTGCGTACATCCAGCCTCCAGGAAAGGCTTTAGAGGAGATTGCTGATTGCATGCCTTTGAACACCAACACCCCTTCTCAAGGGCACAATGGCCTCACCCTCAAGAACTCCAACTCAGCATCCTCTTCACAGAGCACAGGACTGAGACGGTGCATCTCTGAGACTTGGACTTGGACCCTGAGAGCGGTCATCCTCTCAATCAGACTTGCTGGGATGTAATCTTCAACTCGAAAATAGGCTTTCCTCTCTACCTGCTGGAAATAAGATACAGAAGTAAAGAGGCATAACCAGAATGCCTTCTATGTGACCCTGAGCAGAACAGAAGCCTATCTGCAGTCAAAACCCAGGTTAGGGATCCAGGGCAAGAATGTTCCTTTGAAGTGCTCACCTGGGACATCTTTTTTCTACCATATGTGAAGTTGAGCCAAACCATATGGCATAAATAGAAGGGAGAGAAGAGAGGAATAACCCATTTTTGAGCCTCTTTTGTATGTCAGTGGTCCTCATAATATATTAGCTCTTTTGATCCTCATCGGAATCCTACAGGGACAGCACTGTTATTGCCATTGCCAAGATGAACACAATGAATGAAGAAGGATGTCATTCAACAGGGCCAAGGTCACACTGCTTGTAAGTGACAGAAATAAGATTTGGTCATCCAAAGCCCTCACACATTTCATGATGCATGATGCCACCATACTATTACCCAAAAGGCACAGAAAAACCCTGGCCCTGAAACTTTGTTTCTTTTTTATTCATTTAGTGCTTCCATGCACACGTGCTCCTAGTGGACTGTCACCTTTTACAAAGGAGGTCTTTGCTGTGACACTATCTGTCCACAAGAAGGTGATCAAGAAGTTGCCCCTTGAATGAGAGAAGATCTGTCACACCTTCCCTGCCACAGGCCTGAACTTTCTTCAAGTCTGCTTTTTCAGGAACCTGAGGCTGCAGTCCCACCAGGGCGGCTGGAAGAGGCATCGCCTCTGCCTGATGCTGGGTTCCCTAATACAGACTTGGACAGAGATAGATATGCAGAAAATTTAAAGGAGTATTCTTGGGATCCACTGCAAGGAATGAGGGAGGCAGGACTTGGCATAGGGAGAAAGTGACCCTACCCTTATGTTTCTGATTCAGCTCATCCTGGTCTCATGCAGCCCCTCCCTACCTAATCTTAGGCAAGATATTTCCCCACAGCTGAGGGAAACTACCCAGTTACCTGTGAGGAAGGAAGCTGGGAGCCAGGAACATCTGGCCTTCTCAAAGTGAGGTGGAAGATGGGCAAGTTGACCTGATGAGGGGATGTGAAGAAACAGCACAATGTCCACTACATCCCCCTGCTCCTAGTATGGCACAGACCTGACCCCATGTGGCTGTGGATTAAGAATCATCCAACCTAAGGCAGGTCCATACCGGTTCTGAGCTCAGCTCAGAAACATAAAACAAAAGAAATTGTTCACCAATCTACTGCATAAAAAAAGCATTCAGAATGCTATTAGAATAGCTGTAATCCAGAACACTGACAATACCAAGTGCTGATGAGGATGTGGAGCGATAGGATCATTGCATTCATTGCTGGTGGCAATGCAAAATGGTACAGCCACTTTGGAAGACAGTTTGTCAGTTTCTTACAAAGCTAAACATATTCTTACCTTATGATCCAGCAACCATACTCCTAGGTATTCATCCAAAGGAGTTAAAAAAACATGTCCACACAGAAACCTGCACGTAGATGTTTATAGTGGCTTTATTCACAATTGCCAAAACTTGGAAGCAAAATATGTCCTTCAGTAGGTGAAGGGATAAATAAACTGTGGTATATCCAGACAATGGAATATTCGGTGCTAACAACAAATGAGTTATTGAGCCATAAAAAGACAAAGAGAAAAATTAAGTTCCTAAGTGAAAGAAGCCAATTTGAAAAGACTCAATACCATATGATTCCAACTAAATGACATATTAGAAAAGGCAAAACTATAAAGACAATAAAAAAAAATCAGTGGTTGCCAGGGGTTAATGGTAGAAGGAGGAACAAACAGGTAGAGCACAGAGGATTTTTAGGGCAGTGAAACTACCCTGTAAGATACTATAATGGTAGATATATGTCATTACAAATGTGTCTAAGCCCATGGAATGTACAACACCAAGAGGGAACTCTAATGTAAACTGGATTTTTGGTGATCGTGATGTTTCATCATTGTAAAAAGTGCACCACTCTGGTCAGGAATAATGATAATGGAGGAGGCTGGGCATGTGTGGAGGCAGGTGGTATATGGGAAACCTTTGTACTTTCTACTCAATTTTTCTGTGAACCTAAAACTTCTCTTTAAAAAAGAGTCTATCAAACATTTTTTAGGAATATTTAAGACATTTGACCCAACATCTCATTGCTAGGAATATGTCCAAGAGAAGAAGTCAACATGGAACTTAAAAAGCTCCAGCACATTTACTTCTATACCATTTGTAAAAGAGAGAGAAAGAGAGAGAGAGAGAGAGAGAGAGAGAGAGAGAGAAATAAACAAATAAAGAAACATACAAAGAAACAAAGATTAGAAGCAACTAGAATAATAATAGTAGTAGTTACCACTTACACAGCACTTCTAGGTGATACCTGACAATGAGAGAACCGATAAATGAGTGGAGGTCCAGCCCCGCTATGGGTAACATGTAGCCAGCCCAAACAAGCATTAGGAAGTCACAGGAAGTCATGTACCATAAAATAAGAAAGCACAATGCTAATTGAATGTGGCAGTGTTTACAACCATATAAAACCTCCACACATTATCAAAGGCTGGAAGAGAAGTCACCCAGAAAAAAGTTGTTCTGCTACAATGATGTGATTAAGGAGATTTATTTTTATACCAAATTGTCTTTGTCTCTCTTTTTAAAATGCAAATGTAATCATGTCACTTCTCTGCTTAGAATTCTCAGTCTTTCACTACAGGGGTTTCTAAATTATTTTTTTTTCCAACACCAGAACCATTTCTCAAACAAAATGCAAACCCCTTAGGAAGGCACACTACGTTCCTCCCTGATAGGAGTGGCTATGCCACATGGTTTCACAGCCGTTGTAGCCAGGGCTGCAGTGAAATATCTGCAGCTCTCTGGACTGGCAGCCTTTTCAACCTGCCCACTCAATGACAGAGACACACGGAAAGGCTCTCCTCTCTGAGTCTCCCCTAACATCCTTTGATGTGCTCAACGCACTGCCTGGAGCATAAAGAAGCAAGGCTCTAGAAGCGTGTCCTGGCTGTGTTCTCGCCAGCTTACCTAACCTCAGAGACACAATTTTCCTCGACTGCAAATGGAAATTACACTGGCTCTGCAGGTTTGACATAGGCTTAGATGAATCCAAGCACACAGCAGGCCCTCCATAAATTAGGACTGAGCAAATGGATGTACAAATGAATGGGTTTATGTAATCTGTTGCCTTTACACAGGAGGTAAGGGGAAAAGGTCTGCCACCTGGGGGCAGCAGAGAGTGACTCAGAACCACTGGTCTCCAGGGCAATTATAGCAGTTGAGGCTGGGCCAGATCTGGGAGAGAAGCCAGAGGTGGAGGATGAGATCAGGATAAGGCAGGGGAAGAGTGAGATCAGAAACTGGAGAGGTGCAGGGAGTTACTAAATGGGTCACCTAGAGACAGACCTGATCCTTTGAGCCTTGGGGCAAATGATCCTATAAGAAGGATGTAGGCCTGAATAAGGGGTCTTACTCAGGCTCCCATTTGCCTTCAGTGGACCTGGACCACAGTTCCCACCAACTCTAAGGCTAGAGTTAAGGTCTTAGGTTTAACAACCTGTATCTCAATCCAGAGATCAAAAGTTAAGTCTTTGTGTTGTGTTAAGTCTTTATCACGGGGCATGGCACAAAACATTCGAAAGCCACTGTTCTCAAAGAACCATCTCAACTCTTGAGTTTGTCCTTGTTCTTAAACCCAGTTACTGGGACAAAGCAGACAAGTTGTGACTGAGGTCACACCCTTGCTCTCTCCACCCCATACCATGAGAGAATTAAGAACACAGAACTGTGTCAAGGCCTCCACACTTTGTAGTGGCTGCAGCTTCTCCCTTATGGACTCAAGGTATATTAGTTTGCTGGAGCTGCTATGAAAACAGACTGCTATGAGTGCCTTAAACAACAGAAATTAATTTTCTCAGTTCTAGAGGCTAGAAGTCCAAGATCAAAGTGTCAACAGGATTGGTTTCTTCTGAGGCCTCTCTTTGGCTTGTGGGCAGCAGCCTCCTTACTGTGTCTTCACATGGTCTTTCCCCTGTTCTCCCGCATCCCTGGTGTTTCTCTGTATGTCTTAATCCACTCTTCTTATAAGGACTCCAGTTAGATTGGGTTAGGGCCCACCCAGGCAGCCTCATTTTAACTTAATCACCACTTTGAAGATCTCCATCTCCAAATATAGCCACATTCTGAGGTGTTGGGGGTTAGGGCTTCGACTGATGAATTATGAGGAACACAATTCAACCTACAACACAAGGCCAGACCCAGATATCCCCAGAAGGACTCAAAACTTCAGCTAAATACATCATTGTCATTCACCAAAGATATAGCATTCCTGACCACTAAGTGTTCACTGGTGGTGGACATATATTTTTGGTCAGGTGCAACCATCCCCCTTTTTTCTAGAAATGGGAACCATCCCTCCTCTCTCTCAGTGCAAGCATTTTGCTTAGTGTAAGCTCTACCCTTGGCTCCTAGGGTGGCCATGTCACTTAAGTCTAACTAACCAGAGCACAGCATTTCCCTGCACAGTGATTGGCTTAGGGTAGGCACATGACCCTAACAGAACCAATGAAACAGAACACCAGGATTTCTATGGCATTCCAGAGAAAGAGGATTCTCTTGGTGCTGGGCTGCAATCTAAAGGGTGAAATCCAGAAGCCACTGAAGCAAACCTGACTGAGGAGAGCCAAAGCCCAGAGACGCAGGAAGCCCAAGTCCTGCCAACACCATTTGAGTCCCTGTACCCAGCAAGCCGTAGGCACACTTAGGCTCCCCAGCCCTGGGGTCCAAGGAAACAGGAGGAAGTTACAAAGGTCAGCAATGACAGGACTGGAGGTTTGTCAAGGGGCAGGAAGGCCTGGACATTTCAGGTTTGCAAGCCAATAAATTATATGTTTTATTTAAGCCAATCTGAGTTTGCTTTTCTGTCAGTTGCTATTAAGAGAACACTGCGAAATCACCTGGACAAGGGGTGTGGAGGAGATATTCAAAAGTGTCCAGAGGGTGTAGCGAGGGTTTCTCCCATCGTGGAGAGGCCAGGAAAGCTGTGGGATGGCTTTGGAGGGTGGCTAAGATCAGATTGGACACGCAGACACTACTGAGAAAGCATTCAAAGGCTCAAGGACATAAGGGTTAAACTTCATTTTTCCTTTCAAGCAATGGATTCTTCCTTCACACACCTCTTAGGTCTTCTTTAGAGAACCTCTTCTCCTAATTAAGTGCTCCCCATAGGCACTCAGTTTTTGTTATATGACAGTGGTGATACCTTCCAAGATAAAGCCCAGTGCACTGGCTGAGAGGTCACCTGGGAAGAGGTCAGTGGGATCTTAATCTCTCTTTCTTCTCCTACTGATGCAGCCAGAAACATACTCCACATTTGGATGCCACACCACAATGCTGGGTCACATCCTCAGTCTTTATTGAGCTCTTTCACCAAGCCCCTTTTTCTTCATCTTGAATATGGGTGGGGGACTTAATGGACCCAAGAGAAAAGCTGCTCTGCTCTCTGTCATAGCTCATCTGGTTGTTCCCTCACTCCTGCTTGGCATCTTCATTTTAAATCCTAATTAAGATAATAAATACATTAGCATTATCTCTCCCTATGTTGATGAATCTACAAATTAAATAACTAGTAGCCTCTACTAAGTCCCTGAAGACTGTAACATAGGACCATTGAAGGCAAATTAAATTAAAGAAACTTACATGTGATTCTGCTTCAGGGACAAGGGCTTGGCCAACAAGATTAGAGAGACCATTTGAGAAGCAGTGCAGCTGGCAGAACCAGCATTGACTTTGGAGTCAGACACACCTGTGCTAAAATTTACACTTTACAATTTTCTTGCCTCATAAGTCTCAGATTGTTCTTCCAGAAAATGAGTATCAACTTTGCAATGTTGTTTTGATGGTTAAGTGAATTAACACAGTAGAAAATGTCTAGGTCTATGGCAGGTACAGAGTGATCTCTTAATAAAGGTTGGCTGTTATTGATTATGATGATGATGATGATGATGATGATGATAACTCAAAAAATTAGTAAATTACCATTGTTAGAAGGGACCTTAAGAACTGAATTACAATTCATAAACTTGACTTGTTCATTTTTGTATCCCCCAGAGCCTAGCAAAGAGCACTCAATAAATGCTTATTGGTTGGATGGATGGATGGATGGATGGATGGATGATGATGGATGATATATATTGGATGGAAGGATGGATGGATGGATGGAGGCAGTTTGCCCCTATCTCAGTGGTAGATGCTAACAACACTTCTCAAAGTTTCAGTCTCCATATTTCTAACAGTTTCCTCCTGTCCTATAGCTGCTTCTTTGATGACCCAACCAAGAGCCCCAGGTTCCCACTCCTACCTCCTCAGGGTAACTGCCAAACTCAGCCTGCAAGGCTAGGACCCCCAACTGTAGCAGCATCTCATCATTGCAGTACATCTTCTCCTCTAGGATGTCTTTTCGAAGCTGCAGGTAAAATTGATGTCTTGTCCAGCTCTGCCTGGAAAAGAAGTGCAGAAATAAAGGCCACTGGAATGCTGAGAGGGAGGGAGAACACTAAACACAGAAGATTTTTTCAGTCTAGGAAGGAGGAAAAGGAGAGAAGGCAGGATACAAGCCAGTAGAATCCAGAGGAAATGCCAGTTAGACAAGTGTAGTCTCTTTTAAACATACTATGCCTCCTGCCACAGTTGGGGGCTACTCTGTAACATGCACTTCACACAGCACCCACGGATATGTGTGTTGCTGTGGTTCAAGAAAGAAGACTGATATTCAGTTAGATGGTGTTTTTAGTAAGCAAAGGAACAAACAGGCTGTGACCAAATTCAAAGCCATGACCCTCTTCTTTAATCCTCATGACTGGGCTTCTGCAGGAGAGGCATGTTAGGGACAAGGGAGGGAGAACTTTGACCTGGAGTGGAGTATGTCTGAGACAAAAGAGCAAGTTCATACTTTGGCCAGAGCTTGCCCCCAAACCCTGACTGAATTTCCCCCTTTTCTATCAAAAGAATATCAACCACAATAATTGTTATTTATACATAAGTTACAGTTCACTAAGCATTTTCCATCTATTATCTCTAATGTCAGCCTGGACATACATATCCCTTAAGGAACAAAGATACAAGTCTGAAGCACTTACTGGAGCAGCCCATAGTGACTGACATAGAACTTGATCCTCAGAAAGAGGGTGAAGGCTCTTGAGGAGGTCTTCTGTGGCTGCTCACTCCAGCCTTCAGGGGCTATTTTGCATAATCTTATTTGGTTGTCCAGGAAAAAGAACTCTTTGCCTGATAATGGAAGTAGAGAGTGTTTGAAAGGGAAAGCAGTCAAGCAGGCACCACCCCTCAGATCCATAGCCCTGAGCCCTGCCCAGAAGGATCAAATAGAAACTGTCTGAGTGCAGGAGAAAGCAGGAAGAAACTCCTCTGGACACCTGCTACTACGGGACCTTTGCTGGAGACAAGAGAAAGTCAAGGAAGAGAAACTCAGCACCAAGAGGAGAAAGTGTGATTATCTCCCTTAGAGAAGGTACCACTACTATTTGCTTTCCTGCTACCATCTTATGGAGATAAAATGAAAAACAATAGAATGAGTATTTATTCCACTCCTGCTATGGCCCAGGCCCTGTGCGTCAACTGGATGGAGCCCAGGAGTCCCCAGCCATGGGCATGTTATGAACTGAATGTTTGTGTTCCCCTAAAATTCATATATTAAAGCTCTAATGCCACCTCCACTTGTGATGATACTTAGAGGTGGGGCCTCTGGAAGGTGATTCAGTTTAGATGAGGTCATGAGGGTGGACCCTAATGATGAGATTAGTGTAATAATAAGAGGGAGACACAAGAGTTCTCTCTGCAGTGTGAGGATATGGTGTGAAGGTGGTCTGCAAGCCAGGAGGGGGGCCCTAAACCTGACCTTGCTCAAATCCTGATCTTGGACTTCTCAACCTCCAAAACTGTGAGAAATAAATGTCTATTGTTTGAAAGCCATCAGTGTATGACATTTTGTTATAGCAGCCTGAGCTGACTAAGGGCATAAGTAGACACATTTGCCTTTTGACCTGAATATTGCCAGCTTGAAAACTCCACCGATCCAAGCTCAGGACTTCAACTCCTATTAATTTTGCCCTCGAGCACCTCCAGGATGAATCAGCCCCAGCCACTGAAGGCCCTGCCTCCATCCTTGCTCTCATCAAAGCAAAACTAGACTCCCTCCACTCTCTGCCTGGGTACCCTGCCCACTACTCTGGGAACCCTGCAGGTCTGTTCCAGGCCTGCATTGCCCCCACACTCTTCTCCATGCTCTATACTCTCATCACAAAGGTGATCTGGAAGGCAAAGCTTTCACAAAGGTAACCAGGTTCTCCCCAAAGCATATGCATGCTTGAGAGAGGAAAGAAGGTGTCCAGAGAAGTTCAAATAACACCCTGTACAGTGCCCAATGTCTGATTTTAACAATATAGACTAATTTCCAATTAGCAAACTGTTTTATTACTGGTTTAATTTAATGAAAATAATTAACAATAGAAAAACAAAATTAAGTGCTTAATACATTTTAGGGGTATCTAGTTCTGGCCAAGATGGAAGAATAAGTAAATGCTGTGTTCACCTTCTGCCTGGACCACATCAAAATTACAACTTAATTATAGACCAACCTAAAGTACCATCTGAAGACTAGCCAGAAGTCCTATAATTAAGGATCTAAAGTAGAAACCATGTGGAGACTGGTAGAAAGGGCAGAGATTTGAAACAAGCTGATCCTATCACCATTTGTGGTGGTTGAGAAATGAGATATCTCAACTGCAGAGGTCCTTCCTGAGGAGTGAGGGTTCCCAGCCCTATATCAGGCTCCCCAGCACAAAGCATCAGTACCAGGAAGAGGATCCCCACAAATTCTGACAGTGAAAATCAATGGGGATTCCATTCTCCTGGGTGAGAGAGAAGGCTGCTGAAAAACCAAGCATCCTCTTAAAGGGTGCACACACAGATTAACTCACAGAATCATAAAAGCAGCAAAGAAAAGGCAGTTACTTATCTACAGGGAGCTCCCATAAGACTGTCAGCTGGTTTCTCAAAAGAAACTTTGCAGACCAGAAGGGATTGGCCTGCATAAAATATTTAAAGCGGAGAAAAAGCAAAGACCTACAACCAAGACTACTCTACCAAGCAAGGCTATCATTTAAAATTGAAAGCGATAAAGAGCTTCTCAGACAAGAAAAAACTAAAGTAGTTAATCACCACCAAACCAGTATTAGAAGAAATGTTAGAGGGACTTCTTTAGGAAAAAAAGGGGGATAACATAAATATGGATAATAAAATAGCAATAACTATGAACCTATCCTAATTACTTAAATGTAAGTAGATTAAACGTTTTTATCAAAAGATATAGCTGAATGGATAAGAAAACAAGACTTATACATACACTGTCTACAGGAGACCCACTTCAGATTGAAAGACACATACAGACTGAAAGTAAAGAGATAGAAAAGGATATTTCATGCAAAGGAAAATGAAAAAAAGCTAGGGTAGCAATACTTATATCATACAAAATAGATTTTAAAACAAAAGCTATAATAAGAGACAATGAAGGGCATTACATAATGATAAAGGGATTAATCCAACAAGAGGACATAACCCTACTAAACATTTATGCACTCAACATAGGAACACCTAAATATTTTAAGCAAATATTGACTGACATAAAAGGAGAGATTGACAAAAATACAGTCATGGTAGGGGAATTTAACACTCCATTGACACCAATGGTCAGATCTTTCTAGACAGAAAATCAACAAGGAAACAGTAACCATAAATAACACATGAGACCAGATAAATTTAATTGATATTTTTAGAACATTACAACCAATAAAAGCAGAATGTATATCCTTTTCAAGTGCACATGGAATATTTTCCAACAGAGCACAAGTTAGGCTACAAAAGAAGTCTCAATAAATTAAAAATCAAAATCATATCAAGTATCTTCTCTGATCACAAAGGTATGAAATTAGAAATCAATTATTTTTTTAAAAAACCTGAAAAACAGACAAACATTGAAATTAAATAACATGCTACAAAACAGTTAATGGGTTAACAATGATATCAATGAAGATATCAAAAGTTACCTTGACACAAATGAAAATGAAAATATAACAACCCAAAACCTATAGGACACAGTGAAAGCAGTCCTAAGAGGGAAATCATAGCAATACAGTCCTACCTCAAAAAAAAAAAAAAAAAAAAGAAAGAAAGAAAAAGTAAAGAAAAATCTCAAATAAACAATCTAAACTTACACCTAAAGGAACTGTAAAAAGAAAAGAAAAAGCACAAAGTGAGAAGAAGAGAGGAAATAATAAAGATTGAAGAGGAAATAGAGTTAAAATAATAATAGGGAAAAAAAAATCAATGAAACTCAGAGCTGATTATTTGAAAAGATAAACAAAATTTTATCTAGACTCATTGAGAAAAAACATGAGAGGGCCTAAATAGTCAAAATCAAAACTGAAAAAGGAGATTTGACAACCAACACCAGAGAAATACAAAAGATTATAAGAAAATACTATGAATAACTACATGCCAATGAATTAGACAATCTGGAAAAATGAATAAATTCTTGGAAACATACAATCTTCCAAGACTGAATTAGGAAGAAACAGAAAATCTGAACAAACAAATTACTACTAACAAAATCGAATTCGTAATCAAAAAACTCCCAACAAACAAAAGTCCCAGACTAGACGGTTTCATGGGTGAATTTTACCAAACATTCAAAGAATTAATACCTACTCTTCTCAAACTCTTCCAAAAAATTCCAGGGAAGGGATGGCTCTCAAGCTCATTTTATGAGGCCAGCATTATACTGATTACAAAATCAGACAAAGACATCATTAAAAAAAGAAAATTTAGGACAATGTCCCTGATGAATATAGATGCAAAAATTCTCAACAAAATATTAGCAAACTGAATTCAGCAATACATTAAAAAAAAATCATACTCCATGATCAAGTGAGATTTATTTCTAGGATGCAAAGTTGGTTCAATATCCACAGATCAATTAACATGACATACCATATAAATGAAATAAAGGATAAAAATCGTATGATCAATCAATAGATGCAGAAAAAGCTTTTAACAAAATCCAACACCTTTTTATGATAAAAACTCTCAGCAAAGTAGAGATAGAGGGAACATACCTCAACATAATAAAGGCCATATGTGACAAATGGACAGCCAATATCATACTCAACAGTGTAATGCTGAAAGCTTTTCCTTTAAGATCAAAAACAAGATAAGGATTTCCATTTTTGCCACTTCTATTCAACATAGTATTGGAAGTCCTAGCCACAGCAATCAGACAAGAAAAAGAAATAAAAGGCATCCAGATTGGAAAGGAAGAAGTAACACTGTCATTATTTGCAGATAACATTATACTATATAGAGAGAACCTTAAAGATTCTACCAGAAAATTATTATAACTGATCGATCAATTCAGTAAAGTAGCAGGATACAAAATTAATATTCAGAAATCTATTGCACTTTTATATAATGAACTATCAAAAAGAGAAATTAAGAAAATAATCCCATTTATAGTTACATCAAAAAACAAAAAAATACCTAGGAATAAATTTAACCAAAGAAATAAAAGACCCGTACTCAGAAAATTATAAGACATTGAAGAAAAAATTGAAGAAGGTACAAATAAATGGCAACATGTATGGTGCTCATGGATAGAAAAAATTAACATCATTAAAATGCCTATACTACCCAAAGCAATCTATATTTTAATGCAATTTCTGTCAAAAGTGCCATTGGCATTTTGACAGAACTAGAACAAATAATCCTAAAATATATAAGGAACTGCAAAAGACCCCAAATAGCCACAGCAATCTTGAGAAAGAAGAACAAAGTTGGAGATATCATGCTATTAGATATCAAACTATAGTACAAGTCTGTAGTAATCAAAATGGCATGGTACTGGCATAAAAACAAACACATAGATCAATGGAACAGAATAGAGAGCCCAGACATAAATCCACTTCTATATAGTCAATTAATCTATGACAAAGAAGACAAGAATATACACTGGGGTAAAGACAGTCTATTCAATAAATGTTGTTGATAAAACTGAACAGACATATGCAAAAAAAAAATGAAACTAGACCACCTTATACACCATACAAGAATAAACTCAGAAGGAATTAAAGACTTATATACAAGTCCCAAAACCATAAAACTCCTAGAAGAAAACATAGGCAATAAACTCTGAGGTTGGTTTTAGTAATATTTTTTTCTGATGTATCACCTCAAGCAAGGGAAACAAAAGAAAAATAAACAAAGGGAACTACACAGCAAAAGAAATTGTCAACAAAGTGAAAAGACAACCTACCATTCGTGAGAAGATATTAGCCAATGATATATCCGATAAGGGGTTAATATTCAAAATTTGTAAAGAACTCATACAAACAATCCAATTAAAAATGGACTTGAATAGACATTTCGCCAATAAACATGAAAAGATGCTCAATGTCACTAATCATCAGGGAAATGCAAATTAAAACCACAATGAGATATCATTTCACACTTGTCAGAATGGCCATCATCAATAAATCAACAGACAAGGTTTGGTAAGGATGTAGAGAAAAAGTATTCTCATGCACTGTTGGTAGGATTGCAAATTGGTGCAGCCACTGTGGAAAACATTTTGGAGGTTCCTCAAAAAATTTTAAAATAGAACTACCATAAGACCCAGCAATTCCACTTCTTAGTATTTATCCAAAGAAATTGAAAACACTAATTCATAAAAATGTATGCGCCCTATGTTCATTGCAGTATTATTCACAATAGCCAAGATATGGAAGTAACCTAAGTGTCCATCAATAGATGGCTGGGTAAAGAAGATATGGTACATATATATAATTTACTATTACTTAGCCATAAAAGAAGAATGAAATCTTACCATTTGTGACAACAGGGATGGATCTGGAAGGTATTATGCTGAGTGAAATAAGTCAGACAGAGAAAGACAAATACCATATGATTTCACTTATGTGTAGAATCTAAAGAACAAAATTAATGAACAAACAAAACAGAAACAGAGTCGTAGATAGAGAAAACAAACTGACTGTTGCCAGATGAGAGGAGGGTTGGGGTGTTGAGTGAAAAAGTTGAAGGAGTTAATAAGCACATATTGGCATTTACACAATAGTCATGGAGATGTAAAGTACAGCACAGGGAATATAGTCAATAATATTTTAATAACTATGTATGGTGCCAGATGAGTATTAGTGCCAGATGGATATTAGAATCATCAGGGAGATCACTTTGTAAATTATACAAATGTCTAACCACTAAATAATATTCAATGTCAACTGCAATTAAAAAATAAAAACTAATTTAAAAAATACTTTTGGGGTGCATGACTTCAAAAAAAGTCAGGAGTGAATATAATAACTTTTCTCTAGCTTTATTGAAATATAATAGATAATTGGTTGCTCATATTTACATTGTACAATTCTATGAGTTTTTTCAATTATAGTTGGCATACAATAATATATTAGTTTCTGTTGTACGGTATAGTGATTAGAGTTCAAATGATCACCCCACTAAATCTAGTATCCCTCTTCACCCTTACATATTTATTACGATACTGTTGACTAGTTTCTTTATGCTATACTATATCTCTCTATGACTATTTTGTAACTATCCATTTGTATTTCTTAATCCCTTCGCCCTTTTTCACCATACTCTCCAACTCCCCTCCTCTCTAATATCCCTCAAAATGTTCTCTGTATCTATGAGCTTGCTTCATTTTTGTTGTTATTGTTGCTTATTTTTGTTCTTTAGATTCCTCATGTATGTGGAGTCACACGGTATTTGTCTTTATCTGACTTACTTCATTTAGCACAATATCCTCTAGGTCCATCAAGGCAGTATCTTTTTCCATCTCCTTCCTTTTAGTCTGTGTATGTCTTTTAATCTGAAGTGAATCTCTTGTAGGCAGCATTGTAGGAGTCTTGTTTCCTTATCCATTTAGCTACCCTATCCTTTAGTTGAAGCACTGAATTTTTTTCCATTAGAGGTACTTGTTGAAAGGAATGCAGTTATTACTATTCTTTATTCATGATTTTGATATATTGTTTTTCTTCTTAAAGAAGTTCCTCCAACAATTCCTGTAATACTGGCTTGGTGTTGATGAATTCCTTTAGCTTATTTTTGTCTGGGAAGCTCTTTATCGGTCCTTTGATTCTAAATGATAGCTTTACTGGATAAAGTATTTTTGGTTGTATATCCTGAGTTTTCATCAGGTTGAATATTTTGTGCCAAGCCCTTCTGTCCTACAAAGTTTCTTTTGAAAAATCAGCTGCCAGTCTTATGGGTGCTCCCTTGTAGGTAACTAACTGCTTTTCTCTTGCTGCTTTTAAGATTCTTTCTTTGTATTTAACCTTTGGCATTTGAATTATGATGTATCTTGGTGTGGGCCTCTTTGGGTTCCTCTTTCTTGAGACTCTCTGAGCTTCCTGGGGTTGTATATCTATTTCCTTCACCAGGTTAGGGACATTTTCCGTCATTATTTCTTCAAATAGCTTCTCCACTCCTGTTCTCCCTTTCCTCCTTTAGGTACAGCTATTACACAGATGTTTTTACACTTAACTTTGTCCCAAAGACTCCTTAAACTATTATTATATTCTTGGCTTTTTTTTCTTGCCATTCTGATTGGGCAACCTTGGCTCCCATCATCTATATTGGTGGTTCTATACTCTTCTTCATCCACTCTGTTAATTTCTTCTAATATACTTTTCATCTCAGATAATGTATTCTTCATTTCTGATTGGTTCTTTTTTATAATTTCCATTTCCATTTTTATGTTTTTTATCTTTGTTAAAGTTCTTACTGAGTTCACCTATTCTTCCTCTAAGTTAATCGAGCATCTTTATAACCAGCATTTTGAATTCTGCATCTATTAGATTGTTTGACTTCATTATTCCTGGATCTCTGCTCTGCTCTCTCGTATGGTTTCTGCTTCTTTGTCTTCCTATTTAGCTGCCTCTCTGTGTCTGTTTCTATGTACTAAGCAAAGCTCCTAAGTCTCCTGGTCTTATTAGTATGGCTTTGTGTAGGAAGTGTCCAGAGGCACCTCTATCATCTATGCCATTTTGTGCCTTCTCCCAGTGAATATAATGATTTTGATAAATAGCTTCCCAAATCATATGTCAACTGATTTCCACCATGTTTACCACCCATATGAGGCCGGGTGGACACAAGAGGCTTTTTATAATGAAAAAGTACCAGATCTCGGTAAATAAATATGGAAATGCCATTTAACGAAAACTCAAAAAAAAATTTCATCTAAACCTGCCTTCTGTGCCTTCAGTCCTTGCAGCAGAATCTGACTCCCCATACCAACTCAGCCTTCCTTTAGAGTCACTTCTCTCTAGGGAATGGGCAGGTCCCTATTATAGTTTGGCTGGCAAACCCTCCCAAGTGGGTTTATATCCAAATCCCAGACTGGTCACATTTGAGTGATTTACTCAAGAGACCCCAGCTAAGCAGCTGTAGAATATTCACATGGGAAGGATCTGGGCTGACACTGGACCAGGAGGAGGTAGTAGGAGGTAAACCTTAGGTTGTACTCCCAGAGCAAGCATACTGATTTTATTTAAATTGCATATTACAGATCAATGAAAATACAATGTTTCTTAAAGATTCTTCTATTCACACTTTACAAAGGTTGGGCAAACATCAACTGATCAGATCAAAGCATGCAATGGTTGTCCTCTTTACTTGAGAGAGAGATCTATCTTTCTTAGTCTACTGAGAACTATGGGGAGATAAAGCCTCCCTCCTACCCATGTGGCACACCGAATGATCCCACAATAAACTTGTTAGCTTCTCCCATTGGAGATAGGAGAAGAGCAAACCAAGATTATGATACCCAGGAAGGTGGGCTGAGAGAGCCAGAATTTAACCCGAAGGTCCGTATTATCCCAGCTTGGTCTGCTTCTCATTCCTCCACAAGGTGGTTAAAGGGCTTTGACTACAGCAAAGGCATATTTGTAGTTGATAGAACTGAAAAGACCCTTAATAAAGGGCAGAGATGGAAAGATAAAAAAACACTTTCTTTCAGGATCTTCAGAACAGATTCTTAACTTAGGGTGGGTGTGCTGATTTCCTGTGAAATACTGAAATTGGTGAAATACTCATAACAAAAAATTTACCATATTAACCACAGTTAAGTGAAAGTTCAGGAGTGTTAAGTACATTCACTTATTGTGCGACCACCATCACCATCCATCTCCAGAACCATTTTCATCTTGTAATACTGTAACTATACCCATCAAACAATAACTCCCCATTCCACTTTCCTCAATCTCTGAAAACCATCATTCTACTTTGTCTCTAAATTTAACTACTCTAGGTACCTTATATATTGAAATCAAACAGTATTTGTCTTTTCACAACTAGTTTTATGTCCTCAAGTAAATGTCCACAATGTCCTCAAGCTTCATCTGTATTATAGCATGTGTCAGAATTTTCTTACTTTTTAAGGCTGAATAATATTTCATTGTAAGTTTTTGCCACATTTTGCTAATCCATTTATACATCAATGGATACTTGGGTTGCTTCTACATTTTAGTTACTGTGAATAATGCTGCTACAAACATGGGCATACAAGTATCTCTGAGCAACCTGTTTTCAATTATTTTGGATATGTATGCAAAAGTGGAATTGCTAGATCATATGGTAAATATATTTGTAATTTTTTAAGGAGCCACCACACTGTCTTCCACACTAGCTACACCATTTTATATTCCCACCTAGATGGAAATATTTTTTTAACATTTTTAACATTTGCTTATCAGTGCATTGAGATTGCTCAACCAGATCCAGCAAATCACAGAAACCCACATGCACTATTTCATAACAATCTTCTGCACTTACTTGACACTTCGCACGTGAGCACTTGAAGACTTCACCATGCTAACTAATGTCTAAGTATGCGAGGTGAGGTGTCCCAGTCTCAAACATTTTTTTTAGAAGGAATAGTACTCAGGTACCTAGATGCCTGGGTTATCTGAGGCACCAGGCCAGCTGTGGAGACACTTACCTTTCAGATAAGCCAAGCCAAAGTAGGTGAGCTCCCCAAGGTTGGTGAAGGACATGACAGCATTGAAGACAGCCCCCACTGTAGACGTGATGTCACATTTCACCTCCAGACACTGCCCACTCAGCAGTATCACACAGAGGTCTCTGAGAGTCAAACAGGATTTCCCTTTTTTGGTCTGAAAACAATAATAGCATCAAATGCAACAACTACAAGACATGGAGTCTTTACCATGGGATAGCTGCTATGCTAAGCACTTTATATGTCACTGAGAAACAACCCTAAGAGATGAGCATGTTTTCGATACTATTCAGCAATGAGAAATGAGGTTCAGAAATGGTAAGGGACTTACTTATTCATGGTGGCACAGATAGTAAGAGGCAGAGCAGAACTCAAATCCACACTCTCTGCCAGGCTCTGCAGAAGCCAAGAGGGCCAAGAAGGCAGATCCCACTGATGTCTCTCCCCTACAGAAAGCTCAGCTGCCCCTTGGGCTCTGCAGTCTAAAAGGTGTGGTTTATCAATGAATCACACACCCTCGAGTATCCCTCAACCTGATACTGTCCCCCAGAGCACAGCAGAATGAGTTTGGGCTGGCAAAGATCCAGTGAAGAGAGAGGGTTGGAGCAAGGGGATTACTATGCATCAAGAAATGGGTCAGCAGAACTTCAGCCAAAAACTCATAGCAGTTAGCCTTTTGCCTCTTTACCCACTCAGATTAATTCTAGATTCATTCACTCACACAGCCTCACCCTGACCACAGCGGCCTCTGCTCAGCAGCACAGAAAGACTCATCATTCCACCCCCGACCCCCACGCTGGTGTGCCTGTGTCTCTGCACATACTGCCCACTGCCTGGAATGCTCTTCCTCTCTGTCTCTACATGGTAAGTTCCTATGAGTCTTCCAGATCAGGCTCAGGACCCTCAGCTGTACCCTGGAATGTACAGTTACACTCTCTCTTCTCTGCTCCCATGGCAGCTTGTACCCCAAAGCCCAGCCTGGGCCTGGTCCGGACCTCCCCAGGGAAGTTCTTAGAGAATAGTCCATTCGTGACTATCAAGATGCCTACAGTCACATCCTGACCCTCCTTACACCCAGGGTAGCCCCCATACTCCAGGGACCAGTACAGATCTGAGAATCCTGTGGGAGGGCATTCCCACGGGATTCTGGGCAGAGCTGATCACATGGCACACTCTGAACCACCATGATTCCCACCCTCCTGTACACCTGATAACATGTGGGAGCAGGGGCCATGAGAGAGAGGTCGGGGATGGAGGAGAGAAGAAAGAGAGAGGAGAAGAGAGGAGAGGAGAGGAGAGGGAAGTGCGGGAGTTATCCCATGTGCTCTGAAGGGCCCTGTGCTTGGGTTTAATGCTCTGTAGTTGCCTTCTTGAAATCTTAATTATTATCTTTGAATGTGTGTTTTCTAAGTGAAGTCTAATGGGACAGTGGAGCCTGCACAGAGCTTGGGCTCACAGTGGTCCTACCTACCCACCTCTGGCTATAGGTTTGAGCTGCCTGTGTTCCAAAACCTGCCTGGCCTCCCCTTCCCCCTTCCTACCCTGCGACCTCTGCCACCCTACATCCAGTGCAGCCACAAGCTCATATTCCACTGTTGCACTTCTCTTCTGTAAGAAGCTGGCTCAGGAAGGGTCCCAATTAGGCCCACATACTCTAAGACATCTCAGAACAGAGCATGGCAACAGCTGTCCCCACTCTGGGCCGGCAGCACCAAAGCTCTCTCTGAGATCGGCTCAGCAAGGACAAGCCTCTCACTCACCCCAAATTCAGGTATCAAGTGCCTCTCCACACAGAGGCTGCAACCCCTTTGGGGGTCTACAATGTGTCTGGTTTGGGGCACAAGAGCCAAAAGGAGGAAGATGGACTTTTCTACCCCAGAAAATAGACAAATGTGTAAATTGCAGAATGTAAGTTCCAGATGAAGAGCGTTTTTGTTCACATCATAGATTTGGGGCCTGGAATAGTGTCTGGAACCTACTAAATGCTTAAACATTTTCTGACTAAATGAGGAGATGAAGGCTGAATTGAGTCTGGAAGAACAAGCAGGACTTAACTAAAAGTCACAAAGATTCCTCTTAAAAGGTATAAGTACTAAAGGATGTGAAGCAGGAATGCAACTTGGCAGGGGTCTCTGGCAGAGCCTGGAGGACAGAGTAAGAACCACTGGGGCCCTCCCAGCCTGACACCCCAGTCAGAGCTCAGTCAGCCTCCAGGCCTGCCCATCTGGTCAGTTCCCTCACCACCCTCCTGCCCTGCTCAGCCTAACCCCGGCAGTTACCACAATTGATCCAGGCAGATGCAGAGTCACAGGGGCTTCTCCAGCTAGCAGGATGAACTCCGGCCTGGAAAACTGGGGGAACACCCAGAGTCACTCACAGTAGAGAAGTCAACATTCCATGGGGCTGGATCCCTAAATTCGGGACTGGGTTTCCCTGTGGGCTCACATCCCTCCACAACCTACCAGCACTCCCTTCCACAGAGTCAACAGGAAACAGGTTTCAATGACATGGTGCTAAACAGGGCTGAGGCCTTACCTAGGCCAGGCATCTGAAAGCAGCAGCTTAATAGGAGGGTATTGTGGTTTAGGTGATGTTTTAGCTCTTAAGTTGAGAGTCTACTTCATTGTAAGCTCCATAATTCATGCACAGTTACATAATTTTGTATGTATGTATCAAAATTATAAAACAGCTTATATAGTACAAATATATATTATATGTAATAAGAAGATTTTTAAACAAAAATACCTTTATATTTGGATTAGATGAAACATTTTTCTAGCTCTGGATGTTGAATTAATAGCATGTAGGGGCGGCCATTCTGTTTCACAGCACTTTATGTCTGTATCACACTTGTGACCTGGGAAATACTTTAATATCCATGATTATTTAGACCCAGCCATCGACCTGTGAGGTAACATATTCTCAACTTATTTTGCAGAAAATTGAGGCTCTAAGAGGTTAAGAAACTCGCCCATGTCCAACACCAGTGAATGAGAAGATTGGGTGGGTCTTCTAATGTGTCCCCAGGGTACACAGCATTATTCCTGTCTCAAGAGGCCAAAGGTCCAGCCAGGCATGACCTGTATCCTGAGAGAGTCCCGAGTAGAAACGTCTTTAGTGAGTAATGAGAAAGAAAAGTAAAGAAGGTAAAAAGTTTTCCTGAACCCGTTTCTGCGCCCCGCAAGTTCATGAGGACCTGAGAGTGGTCTTGGAGGGCAGCAGGGACTAGGCAGGGAGTGTGGGAGCCCAGGGCCACACAGGAAAATAATGCCCTAAGGCTACTCCAGGTTCAACTCGTCTCTAATTTGTTGAGGGGCTTTAAGCAAATCTCTCTGCCACAGGCAGACAGACAAAGCCTTCTGGGGGCATCTGGGTCTGAAGTTCCAAAAGGGTCCAGATGCTAAAACAGAAGACCTGGCAGAGGCAGCTTCCTCAGTGAACAGCTTGCCTGGGAGGGACTTGTAACAGCTCCAGGGGGCACTGATCGCCCTCAGGGTTGCTGCAACACTGTATGGTTGTTAAAACAGTATTTCAGCTAATGGTAATATTGTACTTTGAGATAAGGGTGCTATTCTAAGTACCAGAAGTGGCTCTGAGGGCTGATGCCAGAGCTGTTTAGTGGCAGAAGGTGCATCTTTGGACCATCCCAAACTCACTGTCCAGCACTGGCTTAGCAAACTGACCCCTCAACAGAGACCAGCCTGCCTGCGACGGGTAGGAGGTCCCCACAGGCTTGAGCACACTGCAGAGACCACTGGTCACCCATCTCTCTGTCAGCCTGGACTTCACCCACATCTTTACTCCTGCACTTCCCATTGGTTCAGAAGGCCACTTCCAAGTACATTCAGCCTTGTCAGCTGTCTAATCACCTACTTTATTCTGTCACCATGCCACATCATGGCTGTCAACTTCCTGAAGGGTGGAACCAGGCATCTTCAGCCTTCTATCCTACACTGCATCTACAGGGCAAACATATATTGCCCTGAATTGCAGCTTTCAGGTTTATTTTAGTCCAGTTTTGGAAATCTCAGACCAGGGAGTTTGACACCCCAAGAGAACCCTGCCAATTTTCAGCTGCTGTGTCAGCCATCCACAGCTCTCTGCTCAAACTTCTTTGGGGAGTGTCCTTTGATCCTCTTTGCTCACCTTTCCCTTTCTTTGTAGGAAATGCTTTTGAGAAGGAGTTGTTGGCTGTGAGTTTTGTACTGCCATGGAGAGAGTGGATCCGGAGCTGGGCCGCCTGCCTTCCTGAAGGTCCTGGGGAGCTTCAGCTGGAAGAGCACTGGCCAATGGGCAGAGAAGGGGAGGAATGATTAACAGTAGAAATGGCTTCCAGCCCACCATAGACAGGTACTCAGCTGGGCAGGGAGTGTACACTATTTCATCTTCACCTCATACTATGAAGGAGGCACCATACCATTTTTCAAATAAGGAAGCTGAGGCACAGAGAAACTAAGGCTGCAATGTGACTTTGTCCCTCTTCTCATCAAGAGGTGGAGCCTATTTCCCACCTCTTAAATCTGGGCTGGCCTGTGGCTTACTTTGGCCAAGGAAGGAGGTGGAAGTAGTGGAAGACTAGTTCTGAGAGGCGTAAACTCCCCCCCCCCTCTCTCTCTCCTCTCTCTCTCTCTCTCTCTCTCTCTCTCTCTCTCTCTCTCACACACACACACACACACACACTACACACACACCTGCCACTGTCATGAAGATGATCTCAGGCTAACCTATTACTGAAAAAGAACTCAGGCTCCCCCAGACTACAGCCCACCACTCCCAGAAGAGAAGCTACCTAGATGAGCTGCAGCTGATGACAGGTGCATCTAACAGAGTCCAGAAGGATCTCCCAACTGAGCACAGCCTAAATTCCCAACTCACAGAACCAAGAACTAAACAAATTATTGTTTTCAGCTACTATGGTTTCTAGTTATTTGTTTTGCAGCCTAATGTGTCAATAGATCTTTACAATGGCATAGAAGCATGTTGTTCCATGACGGAGCATGCACTTAGTTCCCAGAAGTGACAGAATGCCTGACAGCACAGTTGCTATCAGGCCCCTCATTACCTTGACTTCATATCTGCTTAAATGTGGCTTTTTCACCTGCCAATGAAATAGGGTCAGCTTCTTCTAGGGAATCAAGAGGTTTTTCATCAGTAATCGGTAAAGAAGCAGGATACAGTGCCCACCACCACTACCAATGTTCCACACTGAGTTCACAGCTCTGTATATCTTGCTACTTACCTATTAACAGAGAAGTTACAATGACCGAGTGCTGAGGTGCTTGGACCAGGCTCCAGGGAACTCTGAGTCTCTGTGCTTCTTTCTGAAACTAACCAAACAGCATGGTGGAGGCAAAGAACACAGATTTCTTAAAGCAGGCAGCTGGAGTGTGAATACTAGCTGTGTGACCTAGGTGAAATTACTTAACCTTTCTGAGCTGTTTCCTCATGTGGAAAATGAAAATAATGCTTACAGGTTTGGGGGAGGTTTTGGGGGAAGATAAAGCCTAATGGCAAAGAGTACTTTGTTTTACAGACAAAAAAAATATGTTATTTTTTAAATTCTTAGATTCAGTTGAAAAGTAAAGAATAGTAGATTCAAAGATTATTCTAAAAGTCATTCTTTTAACACACTCAGAGAAACAACAAAAACAATCTTTTATGAATTGCTTTTCCTTTTACTCCACCTAAAAACTAAAGGAAAAACTTTTATGTTGTATGTTTTCATTTGTTTTATCAACTTAGCCAGTTAGAACTCAATAAAAAAGAGTTTATGTTTGATATAAATAACTCTTTTAAATTATATCTCCAAATGAAGCTTTCTTTAAGACACAGACCAGTCTGAGGCTCAGTCCCTTCTCTTTAGGGGCTTCCTGGAAGAGTAGAGCTTGCATGGGCTTTCTCTGTCACCACAGAATGAACATCTGACCCACAAAGGGCAGGAAACAGTAGAAGGTGCATGAGCCCACCCAGGAAATGCTCAATGCACTGTACTTACCTCCACAAGGATGCAGACGCTCCAGAGCTCGTGCCACTGGGCTCTCACAGCATGCCTGATGTAGCCTATTCCTGAGAAAGTAACTTCTATCCTGCTGTACAGAGGAGCTTTCATCCATAACTCTCCTCTCCACCTGAAGGTCAAGTACATAGCACATCCACATCCAAAGGTCAAGAGGGGGCATTTATATAAACACATAGAGACTACCTGTCAGTTTGAGTCAGCATGAAAGTGTCTGCCTCACACAGTGAGAGCCTAACAATGTATTCCTTAGCACCGAGAACATACTATATACTCACTACTCAGAGGTACCCTAGAGATAATCATTACCTCCCTAATACCTGTGTACTCCTATACATCTCTGCCTTTGCTCATGCTCTCCCTCTAATGTCTCCCCACTAAGCTCCTCTGTGCCTCCAAGACCCAAAACTATGTCCTCTCTACTTCTAATCCTCTCCACCACTCCCTTCAGGCAAATGTAATCATCCTCTCATCTTTCCCCAACAATGTACTCACAAATCCTTCGATTATACCACATTATATCATATTTGCTTGCTTATCTGTCTCCTCCAACCTCACTGTGAGCTTTATGCCCCATTGCAGCTCACCTAGTTCAGTGCCCCAATGAATGTCCAAAAAGTGACCAAAATCTACCTTATGGTTCCCTGATGGAAATGCTGCAGGTCAACACAGTGTTTATTAGGGGACAACGACACACCAATGGATGGTAGGCTCTAATGTCTTTCAAACAAATGAACCCCTCTTCCCCACCAAATCCTCTGGCCCGATGAGTAGGAGCAACATGTCCACATGCCAAAAGAGCAGGGGTCCAAGAAGGAGGACAGAATGGAAGAGGCATTTTCTGATTGACTGTTGACAGTGGCCACCCCATCCTCCAGTTATCCCCTCCTCTTCATACACATGGCCCCTGCATTAGTCTTGGTCTCGATTCTTCAACCTGACCCCATACAAGTGCAGTGCTTCCCAGCCTTCTCTGGTTCCTCTAAGTTTCAAGCCTCCTCGCATTTGTACCATGGGCACCTCACTTGCCTCACTCTAGCCTCAGGTCTGTCCTGGCCTCAAGAGGGACCAATGCTGGTGCACTTTATGCTCCAAGCTCCCCATGGGATCAGGTAGAAACTGTCTTCTCCTGGGACTACCTTCTTGCTTGGCTTGTCCTCCATCCTATTGTCCTTCCATCACTGCCCCTCCCCCAGGAGTACTTTCCCAATAAATAACTTGCATAAGAAAACCCATTTCTGGCTTTGCTTCAAGGGAATCTGACCTAAGCCAAATGCTACTATGCACTAGGCCCCTTGCTAGGCACTGAGAAGAGCATAGGGCAGTAGGCAGCACAGTGTGACCAACACAATAAGGAGACCCTCCACAGGTACAAGATAGCAGAGGGGGTGGTGAGAGACCACGTAGGCATGGTCAGAAAGTCTTCCTGTGTGAGGCCTAGAGTTTAATTTTGATAGATGAACTAACTCATGGGTTATAAACATGATTATTTTTATGTAAATAGGCTCTTTCAAAGATCCCAAGGGTCTTAGCCACATTAGGAATCCAGGTTTGTGCATTGGTCTTTGCCAGCGCTGCCTAATAGTATTGTGATGATGGGAATGTTCTAGATCTGCCCTGTCCAGTATGGCCATCACCAGCTACATGTGGCTACTGAGCACTTGAAATATGGCAGGTATAATTGAGGAACTAAATTTATAATTTAATTTTATTTTAACTAACTATAATTTAGCTAATTTAATTTTCAACAGCCATACGTAGCTAGTGGCTCCCTGGTTGGAAAACACAGATCTGCACTGACCTCAGAGATGGTGCCCAGAACCAAGCCAACCAGCCGTTTGATGTGGAGATTGGCAGAGGCTGGGTATACGGCCACTTCTCGATGAACCTGACACGCTTCCAGGACTGACTGCAGTGGCAGCCGCCTGTGAGGCTGGTCTTCGCACATGGTCAGCAGAACAGAGTGCAAGGGCTCCAGGAGCTGCAGTGACTGGAGAGAAGAGCACTGTGTGAGATATTCGAAGAGGTGCCACTGCTGAGGCCAGTGTCTTACAGGTTTACAGTGTGGAATAACAGAAATGGATGTTCTTGTGACAACTAGACAGATGCTAGCTCCTTCTGGAGAGCTGAAGGATAGACACAAGATATATCACTGAGGCTACCAAATGCAGAGCAACTATCTCTGCTCCAGCTGTGTGAAGTTTGCTGCTTTCTAATCTGGAATGCTCTTCAGTGCATGGAGAGCCCACACATGTGCTTGGAATATTTATGAAAAATAGATGCTTAACCAAGTGGATTTCCACCTATGGCAAGCATCCAGATGAAATCAGGGATCAGCCTTTAACTCATTCACCTAGGCAGCCTGTCATTTCTCTCAGATTATTTAGATGAGTCTCATTAGGTCTTTCCAGTAGAATGTGAGCTCCAGAAACATAAGGATGGTGGCTTTTTCACTTCAGAATCTCCAGTGGTCAGCACAAGGTCAATAATTTTTGGTTTAACTTTATGTCACATGTAAACACCAAGCAAAAAAAAAAAAAAAA
>NW_024344378.1:58661094-58741559 GCF_902729225.1 Pteropus medius
AAGGAAGGAAGGAAGGAAGGAAGGAAGGAAGGAAGGAAGGAATTCTTCAGCATGTGCTCTTGTTACATTGGTTTTCAAGGAATTCTCATAGTGTCAAATGAAAATTTACACGTATACATATTCTGTAGTTAAAAATTTGTAAAATGCTATGATAAACAATGTTAAAAGCTTTCTATGCTTTAAACATTTTCAGAGTCTTTAATAAACTAATCTAAATAATAATTAGGGGGAAGACATTGTGGGAAGCATTTCCCCAAATCGATTGAGCATAGAAACTGTTTTCAGGGAAGGATCCCACTCCAGGAAGGGGCTGCTTTAAAGCTTGTTTTATAAATCTGTATCTTTGGTATCTATAAAATCCTCTAGCTTCCTACTTCCTCTGAGCACAGGTGGCAAATAAGAGTTATCTTCCTTTCCAATCCTAAATTGTGGCTGCCTGGAGTGCCATGTTGAGTAGGATTCCCAAGTTGTGTCTGGACTCAGTAGGAGTAGTTCTGTAATTGGTTAGCAATGCCTACCTAGAACCTAGGAGGACAGAGTTGTGGCACACAGCTCAGTAGATGTGGCCCCTGCTTTAGAGAAAACTTCTAAGTAAATCCAAAGACATGGCCTGGCAAGACTTTAAGTACCCTGTTTACAGACCTGATTTGGTGGGACGTGAAACCCTGCTGACCAGTAGAGTGTTGTTCCTAAAGAATAGACGTGTGCCTGCCCAAGAGAAGAGTACATGATTAGATTACAGTCACCTCTGTTATTCTGTGGTCCTGGTCCTGTAAAACAAAAACAAAACTTAATTCCATTTCCCATGTGGCAGACACTGTTGCCTGGCTAACCCAACAAACATCTGCACCTCCCTTAAATTTTGCTGCCTCCTACTCTACTGGCTAAAAGCCACAATGATCATGACATTCAATTTTGGCAAAAGACATAAGGAAAGTCTATTAGGAGGCTCCTGAGAAAACTTTTGCTTTACTGACAATAGGAACACATGTGACTGGCCCCACTCTTTCCTTCTTTTTTCCTGCCTTGAACACCGATGTGATACATGGAGTCATAGCAGCCATCCCTGGCCATTAGACCAAAATGCCGGTAGCTAAAGAAGATAGAATGGAAATATATAAATAGGCCTCCAGCCTGGATTCTGGATGACATTTACTGAGCTAGTGACCAATTTCTAGACTTCTTGTTAAGTAAATAATAATTATATCCGTGATTCTAGACCCTGTACTTTAGGCTATTTATTTCTTATAGCCAAAGCCATCTGTCCATGATATGCTATGATCCAGACTGATTTAAAAGCATCAAATATTGTCAGAAAGCAATGCGGTATAATGGAAGAGCATTATCTGACTCCTCTGAGTCCCAGTTTCTTTATCTTTAAAGTGACTATTCTGCCTGAATACCCCTGAGAATTGAATAAAAGTACCTGGAGATGGTAATAATAATTATTATTGTTGTTTTTATCGGACAGAGAGCACTTATACCAAGCCTTGTTCTACATCTTTTAGTTATATCACCTTACTTAGTCCTTGCCACAATCCTGTGAAATAAGTATATTAATAGTCCCCTTTTTACATAGGAGGAAACTAAAGCAAAGACCAGTTAAGGAACTTGCAAGTAAGACCTAAAGCCTAGACTTGAACCCAATTACCAGAGTCTCTGCTCTGAGCCATTTGGCTATGTCGCTTCTGGATCATACTAAGTTCTCAATAAATGTTTCATTATTCATATTATTATTAAGCTTCTAATACAACTGACAAGACACATTCTCCTTAAGATCTCTCTTTTCAGGAAATGACTTTTGGGACTTTGGAAGGCATACATTGAATTAATGAAACATGGTATGTAAAAATGCATGATTACTTAAGGAATCCACTGAGTTTAATACAAGTAGATTTGGTTTTGGTTTTTATATATCTAGGTCAAGGGCATATGTCCAGTGTTACATGTACCAATTAGCTCTCTACTTTGTCTGAAATTGTACCCCTAAACCAATGTGTATCCCTCTGAGGAATGTGACTAGATAGCTGCAAGGAAGTTCACAAGCTGCATCCTCATTTGGTGAGAAATGACTCTGATAGCAGATGCCAGAGCAGTATCCTGAGCACTACCAGAGGTACCAGCCACACCTGGAAACTTATTTGGATTTCATGGGCCTTATCTTAAAGTTTCTTAGGAAAGGCCTAAAGCCACATCCAAATCTCAAATCCAGCCCATTGGTAGATGCTGCCTGGAGATGGGTGGTGAGAAAGATGTTGTAGGAAATTTCAGACTCTGTGGGAAAGAACATCATGATTTGTTTATGATATCCACCACGAGCATGTGATGGGTGATGGTGGCATGAGTTGACTTATAGTTAGAGACCTGCCCGCAACTCTACCTGCACCTGAGACTAACACTCCAAGCAGTGAGGGAAATATTTTAGTGTGCTGGTTAAAACTGAATGTTGGCCTGAGGGGAGGAGTCAGTTAGGTATTCTCCTAACCTCAGAATGGGGCCCAGGGCTGGAGCAGGATTCTGGGCACAGCATCTTCTGAGACTACTTTCCTAATTGCCCACCCCGCCTCAGCCCATCCCACCCCACAGGATCCAAGCCAAGTTGGATAACAAGAGGAGTCTGTGATGAATGGAAGAGAACAGCAATTAACAGAACTGAGTAGTAGGGGTGCTTTAAGAGAATAGCCAAGTAACTGGGCCTCCTATCCTAATAGGCCTCCGGGCTGGTGGCTTCCACACTTTAACCCAGATACCATGCTTCATAAGCCTAGAGAGTTAAGCTACCAACAAAAATGGCTATTTGGCTTATTCAGGACTTAGTCCCTCCCCATAGTGACCCTTTCTCATCTCAAACTCACCCTTATCTTCCTGGCCCAAACTCTCAGCAACACACCTCCTCAGTTCTTAGCTCTGCCTATTTTTAGCCTTTGAACTCTTAGAGCCCTCCTTCCTCTGTGTGGAGGAATGTGTGCAGGAGAAAAGAGGGTGTTTTTCTCCAACTCAGCTCAGCTCAAGAATGTTCTAAGCAGGGGAATGACTAGACTTTCACAAGACTCTCTAAGACAGTCTAAGCTGTGGTCAGGAGAGTGATGTCTGTTCCTCACCAGTGAGTGCTGGGAGTGGCAGGAGGAGACTTCAGGAGCACTCTAGATCTGTCTTAGCTCAGATCCTGTAGAAAGCAGAGCCTGAGGCAAGGATTAAGTACTGCTACTTCATTCACGAACTGTAAACCCAGGGCAATATGGGTGAGAAGAAAAGGGAAAGGGATATAAGGAAAGATGTTATGTGCCACATCACCATGCTGGCCACCTCCTTGTAACAAGCCTCAGAGCACAGCAGTAAGCACAGCAAACACAGCATTCTAGCACTCCATACTTCTCTGGAAGGCTTACAAGACTTGTCCATCTCAAAGCAGTCAGGAGGAAAGGAAGAAAGGAGAATTTATCTTCTCAGTTCCCTCCCATCTCTCATTTATCATTAGTTAAAATTCACCCGACAGGAAACTAGCTCTCCTTCATTTTCACATTATAACAGCACTTCCCTTTAGTGCTCACTCAGAGAGTCAGATCCATGGCTCAGGATGTGGCATTTTAGGTGAGTCTAGAGCATCGTAAGTAACATGGTGTGGGTGGAACATTGCCTAATAGAGAATTTGAGAAGCATCCACGTCTGTGTCCAATACAGGTGTCCAAGGATTCACTTTTGGGATCTTGGCAGTATAGAAAATGTTATAGGAGCCTGGAGTGTTAACAGAGTGGGATAACAGAGTCAGGGCTGCTGTGACTGGGACTTTGATGCTTTTTTCACTGTTGTGATCTGACTTGGAGACACGTGGGCCCATACAGACAAAACCTAGAAGCCACCAAGGCCCTATTCTCTGGGCTCAAAGGAAAAGCAGCCTCTGTTCCAGGGTAGCTTCTGAGAGGAGTGGAATTTCCAGATCTACACTTTTACTGTGAAAGAAGAGGGGAAATGAAACAGAACTCATCAATTAAGTGTCCATTATGTCCTGCCCGTGTTATGTGCCTACCTTACATCATTCTCTCCTTAGAATTTCTTTATTTTTTTTTTTGAAATAGAAAATAACATTTATTGGAATTTTTTGCTATTCAGAAGCAAAACACATCTATGGAAAACAAAAATCACCAGTGATATTGCTATCCAGAAATAATCACTGCAGACACCTTGGTGTATATATTTTCAGATCTCTCTCTCTCTCTCTCTCTCTCTCTGTATGTATGTATGTATGTATGTATGTATGTATGTATGTATGTATACAACTAGGATCACATTATATATGTATATATTTAATTTATTTTTAAGTCATTAAATAACTTTCTATACAGCCTCATTTTAATGCTGTCTTGCTTCATATCCACTCTCACTGGATTAGCTTGTTTTCAGTTTATCACTAATGTCAACAAAACAACAAGAAACATTGTTGCAGCTAAATCTTTACTCAATCTTTAGGATAAATTCCTAGTTGAAGATTTGTTGGGACCTTTTTAGAGCTTTTGCTACATGGTACCAATATGCCAGACCATTTATCCCATAGTTTTTCCAACACTTCTTGAATATTTATAATAAGCTAATGGTTTGGGTCTTATTAACCCCACTTTATAGGTGTAGAAATTAGTATACAGAGAGGTTGACTTGTTCTCATCTAAGAATTAATAAGTTTCTGGCAAGAAAGCCTAGGAATAAAGTTATTTAAATCTATCTCCCTTTAGTGTTTTGAGGGCTAAACTGGGAGCTAGGGATGACCTAGGACCAAGCCTTTCCCAGAGGACAGGCCCAGGTGTGCTGCAGAGATGTGCAGAGATGCTATGTGGCTTACCTGAGATACATCAAGCTGCTCATCATCATTCTGTTGCTGTAGCAGTTCAGGGGCTTTGAAAAGAGCAGCCTCTATGTGAGAAATATGGCTTTGGAAAGAAAGACTTCCAGACGCAGAAAGCAAGGTTGAACAGGGGCAGACCACATAGTCTGAAGAACCTGAAACCAAAGCAATGCTGGCTATAGGGACAGGGCCACCATTTGAAGGGCTATTCATGGGACAATGCCCAGCAGGTGTCTTGCAAGTACTCTATCTGGAATGGACTGTGAGCTGACCCAGGGCAAACACAAAGTGGAACAAATTCAATCCTGATGTACCCCTCACCCCAGCCTGTTACACAGAAGCATATGTTAGGAAAGGTAGCTACAGCGGTGGTGGGGAAACTAGCAGCTGCATCCAAATTCATCAATGGCCTAAGAGTCTTAAGGTAAAAGGTAAAGAAAGGTCAAGTCCACCTGGAAATTGGCATAATACTGAGTTCTCTGGAACCAGGGCAGTGACCCAAGGAGCTAGTCTTCTGGATATTCCGTAACTGTGCATTAAAGCCTCCAGGACAGGTAAGAGGGAGTGATGATTCAGGGAAAAGATGGAGCTGAAGGTGCAGGTTCAGGGGGCTTTTCATCCCCTATGCTGCAACCCATCATCCTAACTGCTCAGGTGCGATTTCACTTGAGGAGAGTGTCTATTTCAGGAGGGAAGCCACCAAACACATGTGACTTCTGAGTTGATATCTGGGTGTTGGGGATTCAGTGTTTGTTCCACTTACTCATTTAATGCCTCTTAGCTACAAATCCAACTTTCAATACCTGCTCCACCACTTAAGCATCTCTCTTTTACAGCGAGCGTCACATTCAGCTTTCTCAGTAGAGGGCGCTAGAGAGACACAGCGGAAAGCGGGTTCCCCTGCTGTTTCTGGAGGATCAGCGGTGTGTGTGTGAAGGGCACCTGGTGACTCTGCGCAGAACCCGCCCACGACGCGCAGTCCCTAGGCCACTCAGTCTTAAGAAGTGGTCACCCTGTCTACACAGACGCTGCAGGCTCAGGCCTCCTGCCCTCACCAGCTGCAGAGCTGTGGCTCACCTGCGCGCACCGCCTCCCGGAGGACCACTCCACCCCTGTTCTCATTGCATGTGCCTGGCTTGTCCAGTGACTGCAGGCCACCGATAGCCTGGCAAAGCAGCTAACTTCGCCATCATCATGGGCTGCAAGCATAACTTCTCCAGGAGATCTGGACTCCGACCTGGAGAGGTAGCTTCCCTTCAAAGTTTGTCTCTCATTGGGACTGCCCTCAACCCTAGGGGACCATGAAGTTTCCTCATTTCTCACAGTTACTTTTCTATTGGAGTTTCATAATTCTTTATATTAACCTTCCCTGTTTAGACCACCGAATGTGTGGATTCTAGTTCCTGATGGGACACAAGTGGTGCAGTATCTGGCAAGGGACAGTGTGGGGGTTGCCCCGTCTCCTGTCTCTGGTTATGCCTAGACTGCCTATAGGTGTTGAGAGAGGCCATAGAGCTGTAGCCTCTATGTCCCTAGCCAGCATGCCTGTAAAAGCTGTAATAACAAGGCAGAATCGATACCTTTCTTTCAATTTTGCCACTGGCCATGTGTCCAAGAGGCCTGCTCTCTCAGCACAACTCCATGGGTAGGTGTCAATTACTTACTCATTATAATACCTCCGACTGATAACAGATAGAAAAGAAGTACCAAGAAATATATTTGTTTGGGAAGCTTCACATTCATCACCCCGCAACTCAACAGCCCCAAACATATTCTCTTACCCTTCCGGAGGTCTTCCAGGAGGTGCTCAGCTGCCAGAGACAAGAGGGACCAGATTTCCTCCTCTGACAGAGCTTCACCCTTGACCCGCAGGGCGCTAGCCAGCGTCACGGAAGCCGGGTTCATGTCTGTAAAGACATATGTGTGGCAGAGCCCCTGCAATTTCCAGAAGCGCGTCTGGTACTGCACTCACCACTCCAGCCCAAGCATAGTCCAGCCCTCTCCACAGCATGGAGTACCATGTTTTCATCATTCGTGTCCCCAGGGTTGGATACAGAACTAGGCACACAGGAGAAGCTAGAGAAATGTTCATTAGGGGCCTGGCCAGGCTGGTTAGTTGGTTCTCAGTGAATTGGTAAATAAATAAATAAATTCAAATGAAACAATTAGTGAATAAATGAATGAACAAATGAACCATGAGAATGGCACCTCCCTCCAAGCTGGGCTTGTGTTATTGTAGAGAGCTACCTATGTCTGGGTAGTGTCTATTGCCTGCTCTCCTCTCTGTCTGGAAAAGTGAGTTAACGATCTTTTTTGCCTCCAATATATGATTTATGTCTTTTCCTCTCCAGCTTCCACACTCAAAATTAGATTTGGTGCCAGCACCAGCTCTGTCTCTAATGAGTCACTAGGAGGAATAGTGAGCCCTATGTTTTGAAAAGGTGCAGACTCACAGGAAAGCACAAGACTGCTTTACAGGAGGATCTGGTGAGGAAGGCTGGAATGCTTCTTTAAACCAAAGCTGACATTTAAATGTCTGTCCTTCTGACAAAGCTGCCACCCATTAATCTCCAGCGGGAAGAGCCCCAGGTGTAGTGGCAGCAGAAAGAGGCCAGGCAGGCTTTTCCTAATCCTTTACGTCACTGATCTTTGTATGGCCAGAGCTCTTGGAGGGCAGGTGTGTTGTGCTGAGGTGGGGTGGGGAGCTCCTTATGGCATACCCATCCCTCCATCCAACAGGCTAATCCAAGCTCTCCATTACCCAGCTGCTCAGTTCCCTACATACACATCTAAGGCCAGCCTACTGCCTTGGGAAGAGAGAGAGATTCCCAGGAGAAAGAGCCTTGCTCTTCTATTTATCGGGGGGCTCGGGGGGTGGTGACCAGAAAGGACCTGGGCAGGAAGGTTTAAGTGTGAGATGTTACTAAGGAGTCTGTGAAGAAGTGTCTTTTGATCCCATTTTCAGACAGGAAAGCAGTCCAAGGTAACCCATAAAAAATGATGGAATTGCAGCTGAAGTCCAGGTTCTCTCTTGTCTTTCTTTCCTTTTCTTTTTTCTTCCTCCTTTTTTTTTCTAAACCTTGTTTGAAACTTATGAACCAGTCATTTCCATTCTGATTTTTTCTAACTTTCTATATTTTTCTAACATTTTTCTATATGTTTTAGTTTTCTACATATAACATTATACATGTTTTATTTTTACTTTATTATATAGAATATTTTATTATATGTTTTGTTCATTTTTATATGTTTCTATATTTTTTCCAACTTTCTATATTTTTCTAACTCTCTATAACCACATGAAAGGCTACTTTTTAAAGAAAAAAAGGGACAAGATTATGATTCTCGAATAGAAAATCTCTGAATCTCAAAATAAAATATCTTACAAAATATCAAGTTTTTTTATTTCCAATCACTTTATGACTACAAAAAAAATGCATTAAAAGTCTTCTAGGCTCATGTGGCTAATTAAGACCATTATTTCAATATAGTAAGTAATTCAGTGGAGAAAAGACCACCTCTCCAAAAAACAGTACTGGACCCATCACGAAAATACTCACAACTTATACAATTATTAACTCAAAATAGATCATAGATGTAACATAGAACATAAAATCTGTAAATTTTTGGAAAAAAATAGGAGAAAATATTCAAGATTTAGGCCTAGGCAAAATGTTCATAGACTTGACACCAAAAGCTCAATCTATAAAAGGAAAAATGGATAAATTGGACCTCATCAAAACAAAAACTTTAGCTCTGAGAAAGGCACTGTTAAAAGGATGAAAAGATAAGCTATACACTGGGAAAAATATTTGAAAACCACATATCCAACAAAGTATACATGTATAGAATATATAAAAAATTCACACAAAACTCATCAATAAGAAAATAAACGATCCAATTAGAAAATGAGCAAAAGACATAAACAGACATTTTATCAAAGAGGATATACAAATGACAAAGAAGTACTAGAAAAGGTGTTCACTAGCCATTAGAGAAAAATGAATTAAAATCATGATAAGATGTCACTACATACCTACCAGAAATACAAGTAAAAACTTGTGACAATACCAAAAGCTGGTGAGATTGCAGAGAAACTAGATCACTCACACATTGCTGATGAGAATATGCAATAGTACAACTACATTGTAAAGTAGTTTGGCAGTTTCTTATAAAATTAAACATGCAATTAATATTCTACTTAATAATTGTACTCTTGGGCATTTATCTTAAAGAAATAAAAATTAATGTTCACACAAAAACCTATGCTCAAATATCCATAGTATTTTTATTTGTAATAGCCAAAAACTGGAAACCAGATGTTCTTTAATAGGTAAATGATTAAGCAAACCATGTTGCTATGACATACTTTAGCAATTAAAAAGAATAAACTATAGACACATGCAACTTGGATGAATCTCCAGAGAATTATGCTTAGAGGAAAAAAAGCCAATCCGAAAGGTTACATACTATATGATTCTATTTATGTAACATTCTATTTTAAATTTTTTGTTTTTATTTTTCAATTACAGTTGACATTTAATATTGTATCAGTTTCAGGTATACAGTGGTCAGACATTTATATAACCTATGAAGTAATCTTCCCAATTAGTCTACTACCCACCTGGCACCATGCATAGTTATTATCATATTATTGACTGTATTCCCTATGCTGTACTTTACATCCCCACGACTATTTTGTAACTGCCAATATATAACATTCTCGAAATGACAAAATTATAGAAACAGAGAACAAATTAGTAGTTGCTAGAGCTTAAGGATGGAAGGAAGAAAAGTGGGTGTGGTTATAAAAGGGCAACAGATGGGATCCTTGTGGTGATGGAAACTTTCTTGTTATATATATATATATATAAATTCTAATGAAGCAATAAGAACACTGTTAGAACTAATAAATGAATTCTACAGTTTGCAGGATGCAAGATCATTAAACGAAATTCAAAATTGTATATCTATACACAAACAATTAACAAAATGAAAATAAATGTAAGAAAATAATTCTATTTATAATATCAAAAATAATGAAATATTTAAGAATAAATTTAGCAAAATAAGCACAAGCTTTATACATTGAAAACTGTAAAACATCATTGAAAGAAATTAAAGAAGACCTAAAACAATGGAAAAACATTCTGTGTCCATGGCTTAATATGAATAAGATGGCAATAATCTCCAAATTGATCTATAGATTTATTACAATCCCTTTTAAAATCCTAGTTACCTATTTTGCAAGAAATTGGCCAACTGATGCTAAAATTCATATGGAAAATGCAAGGGAACCAGAATAGGCAAATAAGATTGAAAAAGAACAAAGTTGAAGGAGTTACACTTCCTAATTTCAAATCCTAGTACAAAACTACAGAAACCAAACAGTGTGGGACTGACATAAGGATAGCTATATAGATCAATGCAATATAATTGAGAGTCCAAAAATAAATTCTCCCATTTATGGCCAATTGATTTTCAACAATTATGACAAGACAAATCAATAACTAAAGAATAGTTTTTTCAACAAATGGTGCTGGAATAAATGGATACCTAACATACAGAAGAATGAAGTCAGACTCCTACCTCATACCATATACAAAACTTGACTCAGAATGGGTCAAAGACCTAAATGTAAGAGTAAAAGATATAAAACACTCAGAAGAAAACATAGAGGCAAATATACATGACCTAGGATTTGGCAATGGATTTGTAAATATGATACCAAAAACATGAGCAATAAAAAAAAATAGATAAATTGCATTTTATCAAAATTAAAAACTTCTATGCTTCAAAGACACTATCAAGAAAATAAAAAGACAACCCACAGAATGAGAGAAAATATTTGCCAATAATATATATTATATATATATAATAATGGAATAATATCAAGAATATATAATGAACATTCATATTAATAATAAAAAGAATTTAATTTAAAATTATGCAGAGGATATGAATAGGCATTTCTCAAAAAGAAATGTACAAGTAATCAATAATCACATGAAAAGATGCCCAACATCATTAATCATTAGGTAAATGCAAATTAAAAACCACAAGGAGATACCATTTCACATCTATAAGGATAACTATGACCAAAAAGATGGACAATAACAAATGTCGGCAAAAAAGTGAAGAAACTTGCTGGTGAGAATGTAAAATAATATAGTTACTTTGGGAAACAGTTCAGCAGTACTTCAAAGAGTTAATCACAGAATTAACATATGACTCAACAATTTCACCCAGGAGAAATAAAAACACACTTTCACACACAAATTTGTTCACAAATATTCATAGCTACATCATTTATAATATCTAAAAGTGGAAACAACTCAAACGTGTATTAACAAATGGATGGACATACAAAGTGAGGTATATACATACAATGGAATATTTTTCAGCCATAAAAAAAGAATAAAGTACTGCTACATGCTATAAGATGGATGAATGTTTTATTTAAAACACTTTATTTAGGTATGATTAACATACAAAAATGTGTTTATTTAATGCATACAACTTGATGAGTTTGGAAACAAGTATACAACCATGAAACCAGCACCATAATATATGCTATACAAAATTGATGAATCTTTAAAACACTATGCTAAGTGAAAGAAGCCAGTCACTAAAGAACACATCTTATATGATTTCATTCATATGAAATATCCAGAATAGGCAAATCAACAGAGACAGAAAGCAGATTAGTGTTTGGCAGGGGTCTAGGAGAAGAAGAATTGATAATAGGTATAGGATTTCTTTTGGAGATGATGAAAATATTCTGGAGTTAGAAATGATGGTTACACAACTTTGTGAACATACAAAAAACTTCTGAATTGTACACTTTTAAAAAAGTGAATTTTATAGTATGTGAATCATATCTTGATAAATTTTTTAAAAGAAAGAGTATAAAGACATCAATATTTTTTAAATGAGCGAGGCTAAATGTAGTGTCTAGAAATGCACATTTGAGGGTTAAAACTATAAAGAAATAAAAGGAAGTGGTGACTGTAATGCTCAGGATAATGGTTACCTTTGGGGGAGCGAGGGGACTATGATTGAGACAGACTATATTGAGGAGTTTCTGGAATGGGTGGCAAGTTCTATTTCTTGGCCTGGGTGATGGTTACAAAGGTATTTGCCTCGTCAAGCTACACATTTTTTGTCATGGTTTTCTGTATCTATTATTTTACAATAAAAAGCTTAAAACGATTTCAAGCATTGCCCTGTTAAAAATATTTTAAGCAAATCCAAGAAAAATGTACTCCATTTCCATCTCCTTTCTTGAAATATAAATCCAACAACTTTCATCAGTAATGCTAAACTCACCTGAGAGGATTATCCTGAAACCCTGCCAACAAGTGCTACCAGCTAAAAGGCCTAATCATTCTTTCTTTCCATCTAGGATAGATAGAGCGCATCCAACATCTAGAAAACCACATAACTGATCAGGTTGGCCAATCAAGCACCCCTCGGTTGTTAGAGTTAAGAGTTCGTTGAGGCTTGAAGTTGTTGTTCCCATTGTTGGAAGTGTCAGGATCACAGCTTTCACATCAAATGCAGCCTTGAACCCAGGAGTAAGCGCCAGCAAACTATTCATTATCCTTTCCATTAAACAAAATGAAACAAAACAAAAACTGTCACACTTGTTCCAATGCACACACATAATCCTACTATAGAAAAAAAAATGTGTACCTTCTACTTTTCTGTACACAAACTCCCTGTCTAACTGGCCCCAGTGTCACAGCTGAATGTTATGATGTGGTCACAGGGATAAGTTGGTACCTGGAGAGAGTGCTGATGCCTGGGAACCATGCCAGGCTCTGAATTTCCCTGGAAGCCCTAGCCACACCCCTCTACTCCAATGGGCAATAACCTATTTGAAGACATTCCAGGGACACCTCTCCAACCCACCAGGCCTCAAGAAGCATCTTGGACTCACATTAACATTGTTGTCTCTGTGTACTACTACAAATTCCATTTGAGAGCCAACTGATACTTCTTCTAATGAGAATACAAGTAGACACTCCATAGTGCTGACTGTAAGCCAGTCACTGTTCCCAGTGCTTTATGTGTACTAATCTCAAGCTATGAAACAGTCATCATTAGCCTTTCACCAGCATGCTGTGATGCCTCTAGACTTCTCTCCAAGTTTTTCTAAACAATATGGTGGGTAAGGTTCTACTGTACCATGGACTAAAAAGGAGATCATTAATTATCTAAAGAGGGGAGGGATCCTACATTACAGATAAACCCTGTCTTCCCTCTGGTGAGGGTGCTCAGGGAAAGCGTCCTTTGGACATGCCTTTGGGTGCATCTTTCATGCAACTTCCCGAATCTCACGTCAGTGGGCTGAATCCTCTGCACTGATTTCACTCTCTGAAGGTTTCTATGGTCATCTAGTAGCCTAAAAGTCTTCTTTTCCATCTGAGGCCCCATTGCCAATTCAGGAGTTTCCTCAGGCTCCCTTCCATGAGTTCCCATGCTGTGGTGCATCCTGTCTTCCAGAGACTTTCTGTATTGTCCTCCAGCTTCCAGCAGCACCCCACTTCAGTCTGGCCCAGTCTAGAAGCTCCACCTATGCGATTGCTCTTTAGTGTTTCTGTTTGGGCCATGGTGGCAATGGCCCTGAGCTTCCTCTATGTGATTTTCCCCACACCCTTGCCTCAGCCATGCCTTATTTAACAAATGCTTATCAAGAACCTGGTGCATTTTAAGCTCTGTGCTACAAATAGAATAGTAAACAATATAACATCCTACTTATATTCTAGTGAAGACCAGCAGAAGACCAGCAGAAGGGGACAGAGAATGAACAGGCAAACATATGAAAAAAAAAAAAAAAGAATTCCACAGAGAGATAGACTATAAAGGACAAGTATACAAAGTGATACAGTACAACATACACATCATCTGGGATGGTCAGGGAAGATAACTCAGGGAGGTAACATTTGAACTGGGACTTGAAGTTTGAGAAGGCATCAGCTGTGGTAAAACCTTTCCAGGCAGAGGGAACAACAGGCATAAAATCTCAGGGTTTGGCAGATTCTAAGAACAGAGAAAAGCTGGGCAAGAGTTTGGTGAGAAAGGTGAGCAAGGGGCCACAGAGGCGTGAGAGGGTGTCACAGAGCTGGGCAGGGCCCTTCTGCCATGTCTCTCATGCCAAGAAAATGAATTTCATTTTTGCCTAGGAGCAATACGAAACTTGGCCTACCTGCTGACTTGCAGAAGAAATGCAACCCAGACCATGCAAAGTCAGGCAGAAGCCTTTTTCATACAGTTATACTGTTGAGTATTGACTAGAGTGGAGAGGGAGTAATAATGCCTGAGGGCCAGCAGTCTAACACCTTATCTCATTTAACCCCTCTCTAGTCCTGAAGTAGGGATGATTTTTATTAAGGGCAAGGTCATGGCTGCTCCTCCCCCCTCAGGAAGAGCCCTGCATCCAAGTTCCCTGGATAGCTGCTACATGACAGTCACTGAATACCAGCTGGTGGATCAGACCACCTACCTGAGGGTATACCATGTGATTTGTTGCCATGATGTTTTACAGTGTTTGTAAAGTGCTGGCTTCTGAAGATGTGAGGATCTCTGCTAACCCTAATCATCTATTGACTGACTATATAATGGCTTTTGAACTGTGTAATTTTAGTCACATTCTAGTATCCTGCCCTCATTTACCCCCTGTTTCTCTCCATCTACCAAGGCACCTTTGATGATCTCTGGCCTTAAACTGTGGATGGTTAGTATGATTTACATCCCCCTGGAATGCTCTAGGAAACACCCTGCACTAAGACATCATTTGAACCAAGGTTCTCTAGAGCCTCCAAGGCCTTTTTTAGCTTAGGAGTTCAAGGTGCCACTGCCCAGGCATACATGTGGGAGAAAGGGAAGTGGAAGAGACTTGTACAGTGGGGACAATTTGTACAGCCTTTGGTCTCATCGGAGACAGGCCAGCAAGCAGTTATTCCTTCCTTCAAATACTCCTTGTTACTTTAGACTCATGGTTCTGCCTAACTTTCTCAGTATTCTTTCCCGCCCCACCTTCACTGTCCCTGAAATGTTGTCCTTCAGGATTCTACCTCCAGCCCTGTATTAGCTTCCTGTTGCTGTTCTAACAAATACTACAAACTTGGTGGCTTAAAACGACAGAAATTTATTATCTCAGACAAATCAGTTTCACTGGGCTGAAACCAGAGTGTGAGCAGGGCCACGCTCCCTCCAGATTCTCTAAGGGAGAATCTGTTTTTTGTCTCTCTCAGTTTCTGGTGACTGCCAGCATCCTTGGCTTGTGGCCACATCACTTTAATCTCTGCCTGTGTAGTCACAGAACCTTTTCCTCTTCAGTCTGTTTCAACCTTCCCTCTGCCTGCCTCATAAGAATAATTGTTATTGCATTTAGGGCCCACCTCAATAATCCAGCATAATCTCCCTATCTCAAGACCCTTTAACTTAATCACATTTGCAGAGCACTTTTTGCCATATAAGGTAACATTCACAGGTTCCACGGATGAGGACATAGATATCTTTGGGGGAGTATTGGGGGAAGGCATTATTTAGCCTACCGCAATCTCTTTTTCATTCAACCTGTTGACTTAAAGAAGACATGAGCTTTGGGACGTTGAGTTCCCAGCTCCTTAACTTCTTGGCTGTGTGAACTTGGGCACAAGGGACATATTTAATCTCTCTGAGTCTCAGTTTTGTTATCTGGAAAATAGTATTAATCATAGCAGCTACTTCATGGAACTATTGGGAAGATTATATATTAAAGTGCTCGGAATAAAGAAGGTGCTGAGTACATCTTATTTCCCTTCTCTTTCCATGTCTGCTGCAAACACTCAGAGAGAAATTTTAAGCATCAGGGCTGCTGAACAACTTCTAACTATAAGATTTTTAAAATATGGTGTTAATTGTTTCCATATGTCTGCCAGGATTGAGGTGCTATAAACATCCCATTTCCAACCGTAGCAAAATGCCTAAAATATCTCAACATCCTCAAAATAGAAACCTCAGTGAGGAACCAGGGAAGGATGTAAGGCTCCCAAGGAAACAAAGCTCTCAGAATAATCCTTTTTTCTCCCCTTTTGTCCATGTGTTTCCCTCCATTCCTTCTCCCTTTAGACAGTCATTAAACACCATCTGCCTGCACTCAGACCAAAATCTGAGCAAAACTTTACAGAAGGCAAATGACATCCTTCTCCCCCTACCCCACATCAGGAGGGAAAGGCAGAGTCTGCTTCATTTGGGCTCTGTTTAAACAGCTAAATGTGTCAGAACTCTTACATTCCAGAACATTCCCACGATGAGCTCCTGAGAACCTTGACCTCAAGTAGTAGTAGATGAAATTGCTTCTCTACTGTATTCTCCACACAGACCCAGCCCCAGTTCCCAATGGCTGCAACAATGACATGGTATGACCTTGAACAAGAAAACTCTCAAAATTTTGTTTCTTTCATCTATAAAATGGATAAGATACTACCACCCTACCAGATGGATCTGAAAAACAAAATGAGCTAATGGGAAAAGACAGCTAGCAGATGTCCTTTCTTTCTTCAGTACTCCAAAGCAGAATTCTGCATTTCCAGATAGGAGGATGAATCCTGAAGTGCAAGAAACATTTAGAGCACTTTATAGTGCTATTTCTCCCCTCTTCTACTTTTTAGGCACCATTGTCCCAGTTTTTGCCACATTCTTACATTACCTGGGCTAATAAGGCAAGTTTTTTTCTTTAAGTTCATTTATTTTTAAAAGGGATCTGTGTATATCATTATAATAAATAGAAATTTAATATTATTGATATAAATAGAAGGTAATTATAACTAAATTTTAAAAATCATTGAATTCTTGCCTGATAATACTCCCTTCCAAAGGCTCTGAGCCAAAGGCCTGATTTTTCATTGTAAAAGGAACAATTAGTTTGAGAAATGTGAAAGGCCTATGGTTCTGAACAGACTTTTTCCTTGACATAATCTGAAAAATCAAAGTAAAATATCAAAAACATAATTCAATGTTATTAATGCAGTTCATGTACCACCTGTGTTCTTTGGTTCTGCTGTCCTTTGGAAAGCACTGTTTCATCCTTTTTTAAGGCCTCAGGACCAGTTATAATATATTCTGTACTCAGAGAGGATTGATTAAATTCTCACCAATTTTACTTTAAGATAATCTCTTCTAAGGAGAATAACTCTTTACAGCTTACATAGTTTTCTTGAACTTTTCTGATTCCCACAAAAATCTTTTGAAGTAGGCAAGGAGAAAATGATCCTCATTTCCAGATGAGGAAACTGAGAATTTAACTGACTTAAGGTCACAAAAGTCCCATGGCTAGTGAGTGACACTTAAGTTTCTAAATGAGAGGCAGTGTGGGGTTATAAGCTAATGAAATTAATTAGTTACATATGGTTCAATTAGTATTCAATTTATTAAAGTTGTGAATTTTAAAAGCTACATTGTCTTCAGCCTTTAAATTCAGCTTTAAAATATTATGCTCCATTCATGAGCTTCTCTGAATAGAAAATGATGCTATTGAACTATGTGATCTCTCTATATACAAATTTAAAATAAGAAATTGACAGAATTAATAGTCAGCTTGACAGACTATAAAGTGACAGATATTCAGAAGATAATCAGATTACCAACCAAAAGGCAATTTAAAGTAAGTTAAATCTTTATTGCAGCCTCTTTTAAAACTATCAAGCTAGGGAATATAATACACTTACACGCCCAGAAAAAATCCTAACTATTCTCCTATATTTCTCACATCCTTGATATTATTCACATTCCATAGCTAATATTGTCTCTCATACAAACAATATAGGCATTCTCTTCCTAACCCTTCTCCTTTTTCTTCTTAATCTATTATGTCTTCTCTCTTTTTTATCTTCTTCTACCTTTTGATAATCCTCTAATAGAAATAATTCCAGGCCTGATGAGGCTTTAAAATCCCTCAAAGGTATTATCTAGTATCAAATGAACCCTCCCATCAAAAATAACTAAAAATACTGAATAAAATTTTTAAATCTGTGTGAAGGCATCAAAAAACTAGTGGTACAACAAGGACTTGAGCGTGGCAAAAATTTAAAAGACTGACAATTCTAAGTATTGGTTGAGTTACTGGAAATCTCATACACTGCTGATAGGTGGGTAAATTGTTACAACTACATTAGAAAACTAGTTTTCATGATCTACTAAAGCTGAATAAACTCATGTGCTATGACCTAGTAATTTCATTTTGTTTTCTTATACCCAACCATACAAGTAGGTTCATAGCAACATTATTTATAACAAACCCAAAATGGAAACAACACAAATAACCATCAATTATAGAATGGATCAATTGTCATCTCTAACAATAAAATACCAAGCAGCAAAGAAACTACTACTACATGCAACAATATACATAAATATCACAAACATATTAAAGACTCTGGACAATAAATAATACATGATTCTGTTTAGATAAAGTTCAAAAAGTAATCTCGATGTTAGAGGTCAAAATTGAGGTTACTTTGGGGACAAGGGATATATTGATTTTGAGGGAACACAAGGGAGCAGTTCTTGGGAACTGTTAATGTTCTATTTGTTGATCAGGTGTTTTCACAGGTGTACTCACAGTATAATAAACCTCAATGAAAAGTTTATTAAAATATCAAGAGAATCTCAAATCCAGTATTATTGTTTCATTCATTCATTCCATGAATACTGATTGAACACAACTTAAGTATAAGGCACTGAAGATACAGCAAATCCCTTCCCTCGATAAGTGTATATTCTACTGGGGAAGAAACACTAAATAAATGGACAAATAAACAACGAACTATAAAAATAGAGAGTGGTAAGTGTTCTGCAAAGAATTGCAATAAAAATGTGGAAGAGAGCAATCATCTAATTACTTTAGAAAGAAAACTTCTCTAAGGAGGTAATGCACAAGCTGAGATATGAAGAACAAGAAAGAATTAGCCTTGAAAAAAACGGTGGAAGAGAATTGCTGGGGTAAAATAAAGCCTTATGGCAGTAATGAATTGATGTATTTGAGGACTTATGGAGAGATTCTAATATCTTGATTCTGCCTTACTAAAAATTGCAATTGAAACCATTACAATGTCAATGGTACTTAATGAAAGTCTTTGATTAAAGAAATTGTTGACACAAGTGTTTGAAAGCTGAGAGTTAGAAAGATAAGGGGGAAGGTTAGTGAAATTTATCTATGAAATATTGTTAAATTCAAGTTAAATTTATATGTATGCTATGTTATTAAAATTGATATTCTCACTAAATATTTATTTGCTTTAATAGTTTATAATCCGTGACTTGTAATCTTGAAACTAAGTGTATTTGGAATTATAAACCACAGTTGTTAGAAAGCTTCTGTAGAGAAGCATGTTTGTTTCACCTAAAGATGTCAACTATATTTGCTTTTGGAAATAATCTAAGTGACTCTAGCAAGTTAATATTAAAATCACATTCCTCCACGATCTACAAGGTGTGTTGGGATTTTCAAAATCATCCCCAGGTTCATGATTCACTAGAAGGACTCAAAATACTCAGTATATAATCATACTCATGATTGTTACTTAATACAGAGAAATGATACAAAGCAAAATCAACAAAAACAAAAGGTGCATAGGCTTTCCAGAGTCCTCTTCCAGTTGAGTTACACAGGCGTGCTTAATTCCCAAAACAACAAATTGTGACAACATGAATGAAATATTGTCTATCAGGAAAGCTCATTAGAAACTTAATACCCAGGACTGTTATTGGGGGCTGGTCACACAGGCACACTCTGCCTAGTATGCACCAAAATTCCACCCTTCTAGAAGGAAAACATGTATTCAGCATAAACCAAATTGTTTGCAGTTTAGTCACAGATAATCACTCTTATCAGTTAGGGTGGTGGGAACGCTCTCAAAAAAAAAATTCCCAGACACCAGCCAAGAGCCAAGCTTGTAACCAGGCCTACCAAAGGATAGCAGTGAAGACTGCTGTGGTGTCTTCTCTGAATAGAAGGTTAATGTGGCTAGTGTATAGCGACAGAGAAGTAGAATGAAAAAAAGATAAGAATGGGAAGGTAAACAGGTTTGATCATAGAGAAGTATTCAGGCCATAGTAAGACATTTGGAATTTGTTTCAGATAAAATGGTAAATTAATAAAGAGTGCATCTGTCAAGGTTCATCCAGGAGAACCGAAACTACTCTAGGTTTTTTAAAAGGAAGAAAGTTAATACAGGAAATTGATTGTACAAACAATGAAAGAGCTGGAAATCCCATACAGGTGACAGTTAAGAAAATGTCCAGCACAGAGGATTTTAGACAGGTGAGCAAGGTGACAGGATTCATATTTTTAAACGATCACTCTGGCTGAGGGGTGGATGGTAGAATTGAAGGGCTCCAACATTCTTCAAGTGCAAATTCCAGAAGAAAATGGAGAATTAAGAGAGGAGGAATATTTGAAGAAGTAATTACTGAGGGTTTTCTAGAATTAAAAAAAAAAAAAACTTGAATCTTTAGATACAAAGTATATTCAAGTAGTGAGCAAGATAAATCAAAATAAATCCACACCTAGACACATTGCAGTGACACTGCAGAACATCAAAGACAAAGAAAAATTTTTATGTTACCAGATATAAAGAAAAATTTTTGTTACCAGATTATCTACAAAGCAATTATATTAGTCTGAGAAATTATACCATAATAGTACCATATAAGCTTTAAAAATTATGATAATCATTTCAAAAATAGAAATCCAATCTATAGTTTTCAAGTCAGCAGAGAATTATGAAAAGAACACAAAGTTTATCAATCCAACAAGACAGAAAAAGGGGGAAGAACAACAAAAAATCATGATAATAAGTAAAACACACAAAATAAGATGGTATAATTAAGACTAAAAACATTATTAATATACCAGAAATTAATAAATGTAAACAGGTTAAGTGTACTTATTAAAAGACTGGATTTACTGTTTAGCAAAAGATACTTTTAAAAAGTAAAATGGTAACCCAGAAGAAGAGAAGATCTGAAATACTATATCCAAGAAGGACTCTTAACCAGAATATATTTTTAAAACTACCACAAATCAATTTCAAAAGAATAGACACAATAGAAAAAATGGACAAAAACTTGAATAACCACATCCCAAAAGAGAATATCAAAATGGCCAATAAACATAAAAATGTGTTTGACTTTATCGGTTACTTGGGAATTGCAATTAAATTCACAATGAGAGATCACTACACACCCATCAGAAGGACTAAAATGAAGAAGATAGAAAATACCAATTGTTGATAAAGACATAGAACAGCTGGAATTCTCTGAGAAAAGTATAAATTAGTACAACCACTTTAGAAAACTATCTGGGAGATCCACCAAAGTTAAGCATATGCCTATTCCATGACTCAACAATTCTGCTCTTAGGTATATACTCGACAAGTATATACATGTATACAAAAGGATGTATTAAATTGTCATAACAACACTCTTCATAGTATCACAAAATTGGAAACTTACCAAATGTCTATAAACAGTATAATAGATTTTTAAAAAATCATAGTATATACACTATACAATAAAGTACTATACACCAATGAGATTGGACAAATGACAACCAAATGTATCTGATAAATAGAATATTGAGCACAATAAGCCATGCATAAGAGTATATTCTGCCTGAATCAATCTATATAGCTTTAAAAAACAAGTAAAATTAATCTTTTCTGTTGGAAGTCAGGATAAAGGTTACCCTTAGTCATGGAGTAGTAATGGAGGGGACACAAATGAGGCTTCTGTCATGCTGGTAATGTTTTTTTTCATTTTCTTTTTTTATTTTTATTTTTCAATTAGAGTTGACATTCAACATTGTTTTATATTAGTTTCAGGTGTATAAAATGTTCTGTTTACTGATCTGGGTGCTGGTTACATGGATGTGTTCAGTTTGGGAAAATTTATCACGATGTGCACTTATGATGTTTATACTCTTTTGTATGTAAATTTAATGTCAATAAAAAGCTTTTTTAAAAAACTGAATTACCAGATTAGAGGAAAAACAAATTCCTGCTAGGCATGCTTAAAAGAAACCATCTAAAACAAAATGACAGAAAAATTGAAAAGAAAGAATTGAGGATAAAAATATCATAGAAGCATTAACTAAAAGAAAGTTAACATAGAAATATTAAGACAAAATCAAATTTTTGTCAAAATAATGACAAAGAAAATCCTCAAGAAAATAATAATTATGAACTAAAATACTCCAAAAAAATAGCCACAAAATCAATGAAACAAAAATTGACAGAATTACCAAGAGAAATTTATAAATTGACAACATAGTAAAAGATGATAACATCTTTCTTAGAAATTGATTAGTGATTTAAAATAATAAAAATATTGAAGATTTGAACAATAACATTAACCTATTTATTCTACTAGATCTATGATCAATTCACTACAACTTGTGTTCTATTGTGTAAATTATTGCTTAACTGATCGGTAAATAGGGGAATAAAGACATTATAACATGGAAGTCACATTGGTTAAAATTCAAGTTTTTTTCTCTAGAACAAAGATGTTTGTACCTTCTAGTAATAACAAATGAACATCAGTTAACAACTGAATTTGACAAGCCAAGGAGATATTGAATATTGAACTCCTTTCTGCATTCATTTCCCATACATCACCTTCACCCAGTGTGCTTTTTATCTCTGCTTTGAAAGTATTCTATCCTGAAATTTTCTCCAATATTTGTGCATCATTAGCCAAACATTGATTCCAAACATTAAGCACACAAAGTGGTTTGAAAATACCACAGAGCCATGCTGTGACAAATTACTTTCTGGAAAGTATCAAAAAAGTTTAATAATGAAAGAAAAGCATGAAATTATAAAGCATTTTGGAAAAAAAATGAAAGAACATGGAACATCCCTTGAGGAACTGAATCGAAGACATCAACATTGTTGCACACAATTAGAAACAGCGCTAAAAATAAAAGAAAGTTATCAAGCTGGAACAATTAATTCAGTTCAAAAAAAGATCTGAATGAAGATGAGAAATAAGAAAAATAAAGACAATGGAAAGACCAAAGACCAATGAAAGTCATCAGCTGAAAATTTTTCCACAATTAAAAAAAGAAACAAAAAACTTGGTAATACATAAAGATCTAAAACAAAAACCTAAAATTCCTCAAGTGTGTCATTTTTTAATTTTCATAGTAGCTTGTTTAGTGGCTTTCAAGTCCTGGTATGTTTTCCACAATATTAAGCTCTCTGGTGAAGCTGAAAGTGCAAATGAAAAAGCTGCAAAGACTTTTTATCCAGGGTTAAAACAAAAAACAAATTTATTATAAAGCCCTTATGAATAAAACAGTGTGGTGCTGGCATATGAACAGACTAATGAAACAGAATAGAAAATCTAGAAATGGACCAAATTGAATTTAAAAATTAGTAATTTAAATCAATGGGAAAAGATGCATTGATAACGAATGGCATCAGGACAATGGTTCTCCAGTTGGCAAAAAGTAAATTAGGATTTCTACTTGTACCACATAATTTAAGATTAATTAAAGTGCTAAATATTATATAGCTATCTAGGAGGGGCAAAGGGAGAGGGAGAGATATTGAGATTTAGGATATAATAATGTTGAATTTGTAACTGAAATGGTAAAAGCCTTCTTAAGCAAGACAAAAACAATTCAAAATCCACAAAAGAGTGATATCTTGAACTACATTTTTTCAAAGTTCGGTATGAAATTTATGAATATAGATTTAAAATATGCTACAGGCAGACTTCCAGTTTTCACTATTGTGAGTTTTAACTCCAGGAGTCCAGTGAGATTTTTGTGGGGAATATTTGAGAAAATCCTCATGCTTTCCAGCAAGGAAAGAAGAAAAATAATCATTTTGAAACAAGACAAGAGCATTCTGTTCTCCTACTGCCCTCAAGAGAAACTGCTTTACCAGAGTCTAGCTGATCTGGAGAAGGGAAATACCCAACTTTAGTGCCTCTAGGCTTCCTTTCTCACCTTAGGAGAGAAGTAGCTAAGAAGCACACATGAAAGTCACAGACCAGGAAACAGACTTACTAAAAGGCTGAGACTTAATCATAGGATTATAGAATACATTATCTTCCCCCACATCTTACCACCATTTCAACAGGGCTCTTGTATAATAACAAAGTGACAGCTGAAAGAACTGCAAGGAATCCATTTAAGAAGGAGTTTCTATTCTTAAGAATGAGTTTCTAGAGAAATCCAAACATGAAAACAAGGACACTAGGGGAAATGGAAGACTCAGACACCTACAGTTATAGCAAACAATAAACACAGTATAAATCCTAGCCAGATAAACATATATGATCACACTAAGGACCTATTTATCTCAGTTTCTATTACCCAATACATCATGTCTGGCTTTCAACAAAAAATTGCAAGTCATGTATAAAAGCAAGACAAGACAAAACACAGTCTGAAGAAACAAAACAAGTGACAGTACCATACTCTTACATGGGTAAATCTTTGAATAATTATACTAGGAATTTAAAATAACTACAATTAATATGTTAAGGGGTATAATTGCAAAAGTGGACAACATGCAAGAATAGGTAGGTAATATAAGCAGGTAGATGGAAACTCTAAAAAAATCAAAAAAAGAAATAAGTGTTAAGAAATCAACAACATTGTAAGAGAAATGAAGAATGTCTTTGATGGGCTCATTAGTAGGATGGATACAGTCAAGAAATGAATCACTGAGCTCGAAGATATGTCAATAGAAACTTTCAAAACAAATACAAAAAGAAAAAAGAATGAAAAATGGAACAGACTATTCAAGAACTGTGAAACAATTACAAAAAGTATAACATACATTATATCAGAAGGAGAAGGAAGAGAGAAAAGAACAGGAAAAATATTTAAAGTAATAATGGCTGAGGATTTCCCAAAATTCATAACAGATACCAAACCTCAGAATCAGGAAACATCAAGCAGGATAAATGCCAGAAAATCAAAGCCTAAGTGTATTATATTCAAAATCCAGGAAACCAAATACAAAGGGAAAGTCTTGGAAGAAGGTGGAGAAAAACTACAACTCATCTATAGAGGAAAAAAGATATTTATTACACTGGACTTCTCTTCACAAACCGTTCAAGGAAGAAGATAGTAGAGTAAAATATTTAAAGTATCAAAATAAAATACCACCAATTTAGAATTCTGTATTCAGCAAAATTATCTTTTAAAAGTGGGAAAAAATAAAGACTTTCTCAGACAAATAAAACCTGAGGACATCAGTCACCAGTAAGCATGCCTTACAAGAAATGTTTTTAAAGTTCTTCAGAAAGCAGGAAAATGATATAGGTCAGAAAGTCAGACATACATAAGAAAGGAGAGCATCAGAGGAGAAATAAAGGTAAAATTAAACATTTTATTTTCCTTATTCTTAGTTGATATAGAAAACTGTTTGTTCAAATGATAATAGCAACAATGCATTGGGTGATTATACCTTATAAATAAGTAAAATGAATGACAGCCAGTCACAGATGATAGAAGAGAGAAATCGGAATTACCCCGTTATAGGTACCTGCACTGAACATGAAGCAGTAAGGTGTTATTTGAAGGTGGACTTAAAGTAGTTGTAAATGTATACTGCAAACTCTAAGATAACTGCTAAAAATATTTTTAAGTATAACTGAATGCTGAGAAGAGAGAAAATGGAATTGTAAAAATTCTCAATTTTTAGGGCAGCAAAACTACTCTGTATGATATTATAATGGTAGATTTATGACACTATAAATATGTAGAATATACAACATCAAGAGAATCCTAATGTAAACTATGGACTCTGGGTGATAATGATGTGTCAGTGTAGGTTCATCAGTTGTAATAAATGTATCACACCAATGAGGGATGTTGATAATGGGAAAGGTTATGCCTGAGTGAGGTTAGGGAGTATACTGGAAATCTCTGTGCCTATCACTCAATTTTGCTATGAATCTAAAACTGCTCTAAAAAAAAGGACTACTTTTTTAATTTATGATGGACAAAAGCCATGAAGAGACATTTCACTTATGTAGATAATACACATGGCAAATAACCATATGAAGAGATGTCCAATATCACTAGTCATAAGAGGAAGGAATGAGATATCACTGCCCACATATCATAACAGGAAAAAAATTGATAATACCCAATATTGATAAGAATGCAGAGAAATTAGATCTCTCATATATTGCTGGTGGGAATGTCAATGGTACAACCACTGTGGAAAAACTGAACATATTCTTACTACATATATGATCTAGCAGTTACACTCCTGGACACTTATCTCAGGGAAATGAAAACTCATGTCCACACAAAAACCAGAACACAAATGTTTGTGCTTCATAATAACTAAGAACTATTAACAACCCAAATGTTCTTTATCTGGTGAATGATTAAACCAATTGTGGTATGTCTGTACTGTGGAATACTACTCAGCAATGAAAAGCAAACCATCAGTACTTGTAACAACTGGTATGAATCTCAAAGGCATTCTGCTGAGTGCTCTAAAAAGAAAGTCTATTAAAATTAAATTAAAATAGGCTTCCAGTCAAGATAGCAGAGTAGGTAAAAGCTGTGCTTGCCTCACTCAAACCACATCAAAATTACAATTAAACTACAGAATAGCCATCATTGGGAGTTACCTGAAGTCCAGCTAAACAGAAATTTTTCAACTGGAGACACACAAAAGAGGCCACCTCAAGACTGGTTGGAGGGGCAGAGATGAGAAATGGGCTGGTCCCACACCCACATGTGGTGGTTGAGAATCAGGAGAAATATCTCAGCTGCAAAGATCACCAATAAGGGGTCCCAGATTGCTTGGTGGCTCATGCCAGGTGGCCCTGGACAGGGTACAGGGTACAGGCTACAGCTGAACTTGACTTGTTGAAAGGCTCATCCCAGGAGACCCTGGCCTGAATGCCCCATGGCCGGCTTCAGTCTGAGCCAGAGCACCACCTGGGGTCACATCCAAGGATGACACACCTAAAAGACAGACAGACCAGACACCAGAGCCCTGCTAAAGGGAATCCTGCTCTGTAGAGTCAGCTCCTATATAACAGCTCCTCCACTGGCCACAGTCAGTCATCACAATCAATAAGCCTGAGAGTCAATCTCTCCTATTGATGAGCAAACAGCAACCAAGACTCAACTACAACGGGAAGACATACACAACCTGTACAAGGGACATACCTGGAGCACCCAGCTCAGGTGACCATAAAGACTGTACCACTGGGACCTACAGCATACTTGCTACTTAAGGCCACTCTACTAAGACTGGGAGAAATAGCAGCCCTACCTAATACATAGAAATAAACACAAGTAGGGAGCCAAAATGGGAACACGATGAATCACATCATGTCCCAAATGAAAGAAGAGAATTAAGCTCCAGAAAGAAAAAAAAAAAAAAAAAAAAAAACTAAACAAAATGAAGATAAGTAATCTACCAAAAGCAGAGTTCAAAACACCGGTTATAAGGATGTTCAATGAACTTAGGGGAAGAGTAGATGAATTCAGTGAAAACTTTAACAAAGAGATAGAAAACATAGAAGTGGAGATAGAAAACAGAAAAAAGAATCAGTCAGAAATGAAGACTACAATAACTGAAATGAAGAATGCTTTAGGAGATATTAATAGTAGATTAGATGAGGCAGATGATTGAATTGGCAATTTAGAAGATAAGGTAGCAGAAAACATCTAATTGGAACAGCAATAAGAAAAAGGAATCCAAAAAAAAGTGAGGATAGTTTAAGGGGTCTCTGGGATAACATCAAGCATACCAACACTCACATCACAGGGATACCAGAAGAAGAAAAGAGAGAGCAAGGAATTGAAAATTTGTTTCAAGAAATAATGACAGAAAATTTCCCTAACCTGGCAAAGAAAATAGACATACAAGCCTGAGAAGTGTAGAGAGTTTCAAACAAGATAACCCCTAAGAAATCCACACCGAGACCCATCATCATTAAAATACCAAAGGTTAGAGACAAAGAGAGAATGCAGCAGGAGAACAGCAGTTAGTTACCTACAAGGGAGCTCCCAAAACATTGTCAATTGATTTCTCACAAAAACTTTGCAGTTAACAAGGGATTGGCATAAAATATTCAAAGTAATGAAAAGCAAGGACCTACAACCAAGATGACTCTACCTAGCAAGGCTATATTTTAGAATCAAAGGACAGATAACAAGCTTCCCAGACAAGAAAAAGCTAAAGGAGTTCATCATCACCAAGCCAGTATTACAGGAAATGTTAGGAGTTCTTTAAGAAGAATAAAAAATGTAAAAAAGGTTAAAAATATGAATAATAAAATGACAATAACTACATATCTAGCAAGAAGTACTTTAAATTTTAATGGATTAAATGCTTCGATCAAAAGATAGAATTGCCGAATGGATAAGAAAACAAGACTCCTACATATGCTGCCTATAAGAAGCTCACTTCAGATCAAAAGACACACAGACTGAAAGTAGAGGGATTATAAAAGATGTTTCATGAAAATGGAAACAAACAAAAAAAGCTGGGGTAGCAATACTCAAAACAGACAATACAGACTTTTAAAAGGGGCTAAAGCAGAGACAAAGAAGAACCCAGTAATCCCATTTCAGGGCATTTATCTGAAGAAACTTAAAACACTACTTTGAAAGGACATATGAATCCATATGTTTATTGCAACATTATTTACAGGAGCCAAGATAATGGAAGCATCCTGGTGTCTATCAATGGATGAATGGTTAAAGAAGAGGTGGCATATATATACTGAAATATTACTCAACCATAAAAAAGAATGAACTCTTGCTATCTGCAACAATATGGATAAACTTAGAGGGTATTACGCTGAGTGGAGTAAGTCAGACAGAAAAAGACAAATGTCACATGTGGAATCTAAAGAACAGGATAAACAAACAACAGAAACAAAGCTCATAGATACAGAGAGCATATTGATGGTTGTCAGCTTGGAGGGAGGATGAGTAGAGCGGGGAGGGGATTAAGAGATACAAGTTGGTAGTTACAAAATAATCATGGGGACATAGAGGATAGCATGACAACTATAGTCAGTAGTATTGTAATAACTATGTATGGTGTCAGATGGGTACTGGATTTATCAGGGTGACCACTTCATAAGTTATATAAATATCTAATCAATGTGTTATACACCTGAAACTAATATAATATTGTATGTCAACTATAATTGAAAAAATAAAATTATTTTAAAAATTTTAATTAAATTAAATTGATAAAATAAAGTAAATTTAAAAAGTAAAATAAATGTTTATAATTAAAAGTTCCAGGACTGAGCATTAACAAGCCAGGTTCTGGTCCTTGTTCCTCCAGATGTTCATTTTGGTCTATTAAATTAAATAGAGCCTTGAATCTAAACTCAGCCATTTTTGCCTGACAACCAAATGTGAAGCATGCATTTCTTTCACTGGTTGCATTGCCCATTGGGAGAGGGAATATGCAAAACAGACAGGTTAATGTGCTGGGGAAATGATTAGTGAATGCCAGTTAGTGAGATGGGCTCTGCTGCCTCCTGAGGGGTCCAGGAGCCATACAGGCCTAGAAGGGCTCCTCTTCACAGAGAGGTTAATTAATCCCTCTCACCCTGCAGTGACGGCTGGGAGATTAATCTCTGGTAGAGGGGACGTGGGCATGGCAGGGTCTTTAATGTGTTCCCAACATAATGCAAGTTGAGAAGTGGCTCACCCTGCCACAAACTCCACATAATGAAAACTTTGTTTAAAAATTTCCTCTAGAGGTGAAGCAGTATCTGTCATTCAGCCAAATATAGCCATCCAAAGCAGATCATTGAAAATAATGACTAGAAAAGAGACAGTCCTTAAATGTCTGTATCAAGCTCAACTAATCCAAGGGACCTCACTTCAGCACAGAAAAGAAACATATGAGAACAGATGAGAGTTGGAAAAACAAAGGCATTTACATCACATGATATTCCAAGTGGTTGTAGGGAAAGAACTAGTCTCAAACTCTTTGCCCAGGCTTAAGTCACCAAATTCTAGGTTCCTGAGTTTAGAAGCTGCTTCCCACTACGATATCTATAAAGTACAATACAATGACCTGGGATGTGAAAGTCAAGCTGAAAGCAATTATATCTGTCAAAGGAGAGAGAGAAAAATACCTGTGGTTCCCAATACCATTAGATAAGCAGAACGTGAGATTAAGAAAAATCATAAAAGAAACTGCAAAATAAAAAAAAGCATACAGAAAACTGCCATGTAATCAGAGAACAACCACGGGGCTCATTTTTCATCCATCAAGTTGGCTTCAATGCTAAGCACATTCAGTGCTTGTTAGGTTATAATGAAACTGTTTCTCTCAGAGACCTTACTCAGGGTGTGGCCAATTTGAGACAGCTGAATTATAAAGCAACTTGGCAACACTTATCGGGAGCAAAGGGATAGCCATACCTCCCATCAAGTTATTCCTCTTGAGGGAAATTATGCTAAGAATTTATGCTAAGAGATTTGCCATGGCATTATTTGTAATACCAAATATTGGTGGTCATCAGGGTGCTTTCTGCCCTGACCTCTCTCCTCGAAGCACTCTACACCTGTGAAACCATCACCTCCAGTCGTGTCTCCAGCTCAGATTTCTCTCTTGAGCTCCTGCTTGGTGTTCCCAGCTGCCTACTCGAATCCTAATGGAGGCTCAAGACTGAAATCATCTTCCCCCGCAACCTCCTCCTCCTACAACTCCCTATCTAAAAAAATGACACTACCACATACCCAGCTGCTCAAGCCAAACCTTCAGGTCTTTCTTGTTTCCTGTGCCTCAACACCCCATCTTCTTAATAACCATCTCCAAAATCTCTCTCCATCCATTTCTTCCCAGCCCCACTGACACTGGTATGGTCTAAGCAATCAGCATCCTACCCTGAATGACAACTATATTCACCCAAATGGTTGCCTTGTGCCCAGCCTTACCATTGCCCCAATCCATCCTTTATCCTGCAGAGGCCTCTTTCTAAAACACAAATCTGACCGTGTTTCTCCTTCCACATCAAAACTTTCAGTGGCTTTCTATTCTCCATTGGATCATTTCAGGTTCCAAACTCCTGAACAAGGCTTACAGCTTACGGGACCTCCAGTTCACCCCTCCAGACCGATCTCCAGGCACTTCCCCTTGAAAGCAAGACCTTTCTCCATGCTTCAGATGCACCACACCTGCCTCATCTCCAGTCCTTCCCTGGGCTGTGTGGAGACACTCCCACCTGGAGCACCTTCTTCCCCAGAGGCTGAATGACTCAGTAAACCAATGAATGAATATGTTAGGAGCTGCCTGTACTCTGTGGACTAGCATCATGCAGAAAATGACACTGACACGTGAAATAATGAAATACTTTCATGATACTTTTTTTAAATGTTCAACACATTTCCTACAAACCAGACAATTTTCTACACCTCTTTAATCTATGGAAGAGTAAGTTCTGACAGCTTAGTCTCAAAATCTACCGCTTGACTGGCACTAGCTCAATACAAACTGGTCTTTTCCACCGTTCTGCAGATCTCCTTCCTGCTTTCCTTTATTACCTACTCTATTTCCAATGACATTGGGCTATCACTACATTTTAGCTAAAGGAAATATAGGGCATAGGCAAGGGGGAAAAAAGGCAATTAGCAATAGAGCTGCCAGTAACCAAGATAAAATGAAGACCAAAGAGAAGGGGTCCCATGGAATTTCAAAGAGAAGTCTTTGAGGAAAGCAGCTAAAAATATTGGTCACAGGGCAAAATAAAACTAGGAAAGAAATAGGAATAGCAAAGCATAATAGCTGAGAGGGCAGGTACTGAGGTCAGAGTTGGATTGACCCCCGTCCATCTTCGATAATTTATTTTTTCTCTTTACTTATTTGTAAACATGAGTTATTGTATCTGACACACAGTAGCTTCTCAATAAATGCTAGCTTTTCATATGATTAATGTTGATTATATGGTAAGGGCAAGGAGAAATCTGTAAAACTAGTCTTGAGAGCAGAAATGGCTGTAGGTGGCATTGACTCAGGCTTTGCTGCTGAACGTGTGGTCCCTTACACTAGCCACATTGGCATCACCTGGGAGCTTGTTGGGAGAACTGCATACTCAGGCCCTTCACAGGCCTCCTGAGTCAGAATCTGCATCTTAACAATATCACTGGGTGGTTCATTTGCACATTACAACTTACAGACAGCACTTCCTTAAGTCCCATCAGCTTGTTTGGAAGAACCAGTTACAGGTGGGCAATGGCTGCAACCAATTAAAATTCAAAGGTAGAATTGCTGCTAGGTAACCAAGGAGCCCCCCTAACCAAGGCTGTTTCCAGGGAACTTTGATAACTACTCTCTTCAATCAGAGAAGAGGGATTTGATGGAGAACTTACCAGAGGATAAGTAAGCCAAGGCCGTAAACCAGGACCAGCTGCCCAGTGTTCGGGCTTGAGGGGCCTGAACACAGAAACTGTGAGTGAAAGGGATATGCAAAAAAAGATGATGTTGGAGGAGGAGCAAGCACCAGGGTCAGAGACTCAGGAAACTGAGAGGGGAGAAATAGTTATCAGTACTGTTTTCATTTGTGCTCCTATACAGGCTATGTGCCTGGCCCACAATACCCTGGCCCACCAAGAGCACCTCTCGAGTTCAACAAGTCCCTCCAAGCAGGCCCTTTCCTTCCGCCAGAACCTCCAGTCCAGTGAGCAAGACTGATGGAGAGGCAGCATGGGCAAGGAGTAGCACCTGAGAGTCTCTCCAAGAAGGTTTACATCATTTTCCAGATATTCCTTTAGGCTCAAAACATACTTCATAGAGAGTAGCATTACTTTCATTTTATACAAGGGTAAAATAAACATTACTTTAAAAATCAAAGGATTAATGCACAATAACTTAACCAAAATAAATTCCATTGATTATCGATGTGCCAGGCCTGGGAATTCAAAACATAGAACCCAACCTCTACTCCACAGGGGCTTGCTGACAGGGGAGTGAGCATCATGTCTGCAGGCATCCAAAGAAGTCCTGTGACTTCTCTTCAAGACTTCAAACACACTCATCTTTCTCTGTTCTGTATTTAAATAGTCATCATTCCATGTTGGGCTTTTCAAAGAGTCCAACACTGACTTGCACCCCTGAATCTACTCCTGTATTTCATATTTTGGTAAGTGATATATTTGTCCACAGTGAGAAGTGGGTATTCTTCTTAATTCCTTTCTTTATCCTCCCTCCTTGCATCTCCACTAATTATATTTCCATCCCTATGGATTCTCTTGAATCCTGTGATGTGCTGATGAAATCTCCTATTGATGAATGAGAGCCAATTATTAAATCTCCATGAATTTTGCAAGCTGGTCGTTAAACATATCCATTGCAAAAATTAAGTTACAGAAACTTCCAATTCAATAAATTATATTAACGATATACCCCAAACTCACCATTTCCTGATTATTTTACTACATCTTACTGTTGTCTATGCTCTTGAGTTTATTTAAATCGATTGCATGCATATGGCGAAAATGCAATGTAATGGTGTGCTAGTGCACATTGCTTCCAACTTTGTGTTCAGTGGTATCACATCGGGATCTTGGAATTGGCCATAGTGGCAGTATTTACACCACAGGAATTGGCAAAAGCTACTAATTAGGGTTTGATTTGTTGTTTTGTTGATTGTCCAGGCTTAAGAAAATGATGGAGAAAAGGTTAATAATGCAGGTTAAACCTGAAAGTTGTCATGTCTGTAGCTGTTAAATTATGAATGGTACAAAAACTGAGGTAATATTCTTCCAGAATTCAAAAACTACTATTCAGTTCAGCAAAGAAGTCACTCATGTTATTGACAGAAGGTGAAGTTAACACATTCTCCTTCATTGCTTAACTTCTTATCGATGTAAACAGAAGTTTCCACTAACATTCAGGTTGGAACTACACTCATTGGTCAGTTGCAGACAGGCTAAGGATATGAGTTCAGCAAAAATCAATAAACGCATTCTGTGTGAATAAACTGGCTATATGGAATTTGCAGTAAAGAGTATTGTAGACTGTATTACTTGTAAATTGTAAAATACACATCCTTCATAGCAATAAAATTTTAGTGAACTTACAGATGTATACACGTGCATGTTTGGGTTTTTAGTAGTGTTGACAACACCTGCTTTGAGGCTATCTACATCTCCATTGTTGTCTCCTTTGGTTAGTCAATCCATCATCATTCCAGGCTTCACCCTCTCCAATTCCATATCCATATTACTACCAAAACAATCTTTCTACTATTTAAATGCAATCATGACATCCACTTCATTAAAATTACCAATGGCTGTCCAGGACCTATCATCTGGCTTGCCACCCAGAAGATACTTAGTAAGTGCTTGTTGGATTGATTAACTAATGAATTGGTTTCAGCTATAGCCTATAGCAAATCACAGGATTTAGCAGGAGATATATATGTATTTCATCTCTGATGCTCTAATCGTGTGCTAAATACCTTACATATGTCATCCTATGTATCCCCAACAACGCTGCAATGTAAGTGAGGAGACCGAGTTTCAGGAAAGTTAAAGCATTTGTTTGAATTTAAACAGATGCTGAATAGCAAAGTAGTGGTTCAAACAAGGGTTGGTATGACTCTAAACTCCATGTTATCTCTGCGGAGTTTGTTTTTAAGCAATAAGGAACAAATAACACGGCAAAGTACAGTTAACACAGGGCCTATCCCAGCTATGTAATCCTTCTTCTCGGTACCCAGACCCAGTGGTTGGGTTCACCACTCCCTTGATCCAGATTGATAAAAGAAAAGTGAAAGATGTTAAGAAGTACCTGTGTCCTGTGTCAGAGGCTGCATCCGAAAGTCTCTGCAACCTGGTCTAGGCCTTCATCATGGACAACTTTCCAACAATGAACAGAGATCTCTTTCTTATCTCTCTGCTGAGCTGCCACTGCTGCCAATGCTGCTGCCTTTGTTTACTGCTTGTTACTAAGCAATTGGCTGCCCAGCAAGTGAGTCAATGAGGGCCCTTTCCTTTCGTGCCGCTTGCTCTCATGCCTCAAATCCTGTGCCGTCTCTGGCCTGTTAGCAGGCAGAACCACCCCTGCAGTCTGTGTCCTCAAAGCCGGTGATTGTGAGACAGCCTGTAAGAGCTCAACTGGATTAGGTGCCACAGAAGGCAATGGGATTGAGGCTCAGCAGGGGCTTTTACACTAATGTCACTTTATCTCCTGGTCCAATCAAAAGAAAGAGCTCTGTAAGGAACCAGGGGGCTGGCCAAGAGCCAAGCCTTAGTTTCGTTGACTTAACAGCCCTCCCTGCCCTTTAACAGAGTCAGACTTCGTACCTGCACTGGACAGGACAGAAAACCAGACAAGATCATAATGAGGAATGATGACCTGGAGCCGCCAGTGAGAAGGCAAGAGGAATATGGTTGTGATCATTACACACGCACACACACATGCACGCACGCACACACATACACACACACATACATACACACGCATACAAATAAAAAAATAAATAATAATAAAATAACAATAATAATAATTACCTCTCACTTGAGCCACTGAAGTAGCTTCCTGACTAATCCTGCTTCAACAATTGTTCCCTCCTAACATATTCTCCACTCAGCAGTCACAACTGTCCTCTTAAAATTAAAGACAGATCATGTAATTACCTTGTTCAAAGTCTTCCTAAGGATTCCCATCACACTAAACTAAGCCCATAAAATCTGTATGTCTTACCATGATTCATGAAATTCTATCTAACTTTGGCTACCTCACTCTCCTCTAGATTTTCTGCAGTCCAGTCACATAGGTATTTTTGCCATTTTTCAAACAGGCCCAGCTTGTTCCTAATCCAAGGCCTTTCACATGTTTCCTCTGCCTGGAATGTTCTTCTAGATCTTCATGTACTTCCTCACTTCATTCAATTGTCACTTTCTTAGAAAAGATGTCCCTTAAATAGCATGCCTTCATCATTCTGGATCTCCTGGCTTTCTTTAGTTCTCTTTACAGCAATTATCATTTTTTTTTTACTTTAATATTATGATTTATTCGTTGACTTGTTTACTTTCTATCTCCCACTGACGGATGTAAGCTATATGAGGACAAGGACTTTATCCCTCTTGCTTACTGCTCATAGGATGTTTTAAGCTACATGTGATAGATAAAGGAATGAAAAGTGACTTAGACAACCAAGGACATCTAAGTTTTCACATAAATGTCAGAGCCCTGGGGTGACATTTCTGTTTTTCTCCCTTTGAAGACTGGCTACTGCAGCTTCAGCCTTTACATCCTGACTTAACCATGTCAGAAAGGAAAGAAAAAACTTTATCTCCTCACATCTCTCTGGAATCTTTTTTAGAAGCCTAGTCAACTTCTCCCTTTACATGATTGTCCAGGTGGGGTCACAGGCCCACTCCTAACCAAAAGTGGAATAAGATGATGGGAATTGGATCTGATTAGTCATGACTTCTTCCTGGAGAAGAGGACAAGCCCATATTTCTGGAGCACCTGTTCTCTGATGTATGCTCAAACTGGAGCTCTGAGACCAATGAAGAAAGGGATGTGTGTCTATTGGGCGAAAACCAAGATTGTCTGCCACAATGCTACACCCCAATACATAGAACAGGGCCTGGCTCAGAACCAATGCTCAGTCAATACATGCTAATTGGATGTTGGAATAGTTCTATCTTTACAAACTAAAAGTTATACAGACATAGGACCCAGGCAGTACCCATGATGACACTATAGAGATGTGCTTTCTTTGGCCTAGTCTCATTATGTTTCATAGAAGCCCTGTGAGGTCAGTGCCTTTTAAATTATTTTAGAGCTTGGAGAGGTTCACTGAATTGGGTGAGTTCACACAGCCAGGAAGCAGATAAGGTGATTAAACCCATGGAGAAATTCCAAAAGTGCCAGATATTTCATTCAAGAGCAAGGAAATGACAGGGAACACTTGCTTTAATGAGGGCCTATGGTGCATCAAGGCTTTTTAGACATAGTATATGATTCCATATGCACATATTCTAGGCAGTGAGGAGTATTGTCCCCACTTTATAGATTAGGAAACTGAGGCTCAGAGAAGTCAAATAATTTTCCCAAGGATACATAGCTATAACAAGTGATAGAGTTAAGATTTGAACCCAAAACAGACTTCAAAACTTGTGTTCCTTCCAACAGAAGAATGAACACAAGAGAAAGCCTTGGAGAGGAAAGGTAGTTTTTTCTTTAAGGTGGGAGAGAGGGGAAAAGGATAAGTGAAAAGGCATAGAAATTTTGAGGCCAATGGGGAGAATTTGAAAAATCTCATGTCAGATGACCTCAATCTTTTCAGGAAAATAGCATTCAAAATCATCTGTATGATGAGATTTAAAACAATTTGGAGTGAACACTGGGAAGACTGAGATGGTGATCAATTTGAGAGGCAAAATGAAGATGATAGAAAGCAGATGAGCCCAAGAATCTGGGGCTGTGCAGAGGATCAGAGAACCAGGAAGGCCAGAGGGAAGTCCAGTGAGGGAGAAGGTGACTGCGACAAGGCAGGGGCAAATGCCAAAGACTGGCTCAATGCCTAATATTGCATTTCCTGTTGGTGGGGAGGGCAGAGATTTTTAAAGACTAGACACCCAGATTTCATAACTGGAGCAGCAGATGGCACCTGGGTAGTTTTTAAAGAAGACTGAGCAGAAAGGGGGCTTTGTATACAAAGGAAAGAAAATCCCTCTATATGTCAAGAAAGGGGCTATTCCAGGCGGTATGGAGCAGGGCAGGGCTAGGCTGAAGTGGAATCTGTATGTGACCAGAAAGGACAGGGAGGTCAGGAGCCTAGGGGAGGAGGACAGAGCCAACTGAGATAGGCAGACAAGCCAGAAATGTCAGGGATGGAAATGGGACTTGCCATTTTCTTTACCAGACTCAGGGCTGCAGTTTCAACTTCTGCCAATCTTACCTGTCAGGTATATGGGCTTACCTGATAGGTGAACAATCTAACTCTGGTAGTCATGAGGAGGCTGAGAGAGGGTCCTCACAGCCTGAACAGGACCACCCACCTCAAGGTCAGATGCTGTGGATGCAGTCTTTGTGGATACAGACACCTATCCCCTGCTCATGTTGACTCTGATGGCTCTTCCTTTGGGTGCAATGAGCTCAATGATATGCTGTGCTCAGATGAAAAAAAAGAGCAGTCTGAAACTCAGAGACAGAGCAGCAATGAGTTGGGGCCAGAATCCACCAAAACCAGTTGTGCAGACAGAAGAGAAGCAAACAAGGGCCCTTGGGATGCAGAACAGATAGAGGTGGATACAGGTCAAAGCCGCCAAGGCGAAGCTTGAAGACATTGAACCGCTGTGAACTTTCTTCTCATGGCAACATATTCCAGTTGCTGGCAAGGTGCTAGGGAGAAAAAATTACCTCTTGAATGCTCAATTGAAAAAGAAAGTGCAAAATTCAGGAGAGGGACCCATTCTTTGATGATTTCTCTGCACTGAGAAGGCGAGTTTCGCCAGGACAGACCCTTCGTCATTGTTCCTTCCACATCATAGGGAGTAGTAGACCTCTGGATCAGGCCCATCTTCCCCAGTTTCTGTCCCAGTCCAAGTATTTTCATTGATGAATGAGACAGCTTTAATCCATAAATGGCCCACGATGGCTTTGGCTCACACTCATTCCATGCCAAAAGTTCTGTTCTTTGTCTTTAGATGAGAAGGTGGTGCTTTACCACTTTGTCTTGCTACACACAGCTACACACCCCCACCCTGACACTCTTTCCCAGCCTTCATGAGTCCACACAACTGCAGAAGAGAAATTCTGCCTCTCCAGGTCTTCCATCAGCTCCTGCTGTAGGCTTCATTCTGCCTGAGTTTTCCGGGCTGAGGCCTGGCCCAAAAGAATATGACAACAATGAAGCTTATCTCCATCACTCACTCATTTATTCATCTATCCCACCACTCAGCAGCCACCGGTATTTAAATGAGTTACTTTACCTCTCTGTTAAAATGGAATGACTGCGAGAATTAAATGAGCAGACGTGTATACGAGTAATAGTTATCATTTATTCAAACATTTACTGAAATCAACTCCAGCATGCACACTTTACGGAGTGCAAAGTATAGTAAATCAGTCTGTATTTAAACAATTCAGTGCTCCTCTGTATTTACCTTTATAGCCTGTTATCTGTAAAAAAAAATCTTTTTAAATAAAGCATTTCTTTCAGAAATCTAAGAATTCTTTACATTCTCTTGGGTCCCCTGGGCTAAAGCATTCATTCAAACATGGGGAGGAAGCCATAATGAAATGCAGAGTGGTATGTATTGTCTGGGATGTTTTTTTGACCTTGTCAAGTTATTGAAAAGAAAGTCCTTCTAGACACAGGGAATGCAGTTAGCATTAATATGATAGCTAAATGGAGGGCCAGAGGAGGGAGGGAGCAATTGGGGGAATCGTTTTATAAGCAGTATAGATGTCTAACCAATGTACTGTATACTTGGAACTAATTTAAATAAATTAATTAATTTAAAAAAATAGAAGAAGAAAGTCTTTCTAAGAACAAAGGCAGGGCAGCCTCATGTCCAACAATGAGGACCCAGCATGCTGCATATGACCTGTGACAGTGACACCTGCTGGTCATCACTGAAACTACACACAACCTCAGTTAAGAAGAAGCCAGTTCTTCCTCAGTGTGACCTTGAGGGCTACTTGGTGAGCAACTCCAATTAAGGTGACCATTTCTTAGAAATTAAAGAGAAAAACAACACATTTCTGGAGGCAGAGTAAGTAGTGATTGGAGCCATACATAAATTTCAACTCCAGATTCTGCCATTGAGGAGCTGGGTGGGTGACCTTGGGCAAGTTACTTAACCCCTATAAACTGATTTCTTCATCTGAACAGTAGTTTTAATACTACTTCTTATAAAGCCAAATGAGGATGATGTGAAATTCTAGAAATGCTAGCTTGATATGTGGCCAGTTCTCTCAAAATGTTAGTGCCTGTCACCAGCACATCACATACTGAACTTATTGGTTCCTTCTACACAGTGTAAAAACAGAAAGCCCTTGTTCAAAAAGCAGGGAAAAAAGTATAAAGGTACTAAAATACATAGAGCTTTTTTCTTTAACATATTTTATTATTTATAAAATGTAATAGGGGTAATAATGATTTGTGAGTAACAGCATAACCCTACAACTGCAAAAAAATGCATTTTGATGTTATAATTTTATATCTTTATATTATTTATATTTGGTGTCATAATTTTATATAATAAAACATAATACTTTATTGATGTGGTATCTTGATTGATCATATTATTTTTCTAGCTCACTTTTTTACAAACTCATTGGTCGAGTCATCAAAATTTATAGATTTAACAACTTCTAAAAAAATCAATTTTCAATTGATATCATTGAAAATGACATGAGTTGCTCTTAGCAAATTCAAGGCCACAAATAATTTTTGATAATTTAAATTATGATAAAAATCTCTCTGCTGATGCAACTGTTACTGGAGCTAAAAGTATTTATAGTCTGTGATAATATCAAGATAAATTGCTAATAAATTATGTCAAAATATAAATATAAATTTTAGTACATCTACAACTATAATTTTAGTACATCTACAACTATAATTAAGAAACAATTTTTCTAAAAAGATTTAACTCTTCATATAATTTAGTTTTATTTTTAAGTCTTGTAATTTTAAATTTAAATTTATGCAATGGCATTTTAATATTTGCTCTGACATTTCCTGTAACTTGTACAAGTTATAATAGAAACTGAAAGTGACTTCATGATTTGTGTATAATACAAAACACCTACTTATACATTATTGCTGTACTGCTATATCTTCAATTACAAGAAAAAATTAATTTTGAAATTGTGTTCCTCATTAATAATTGGTTCATTTTAAGCTTCATATGAAAATGATTATCTTTTTGTTGAATTTGACAATCTTTAATCTTTTTTTAATATACACTTTTTTTTTACTATGGTGACACTGGTTAACGAATCCAGTAAGTTTCAGGTGTAAATTCAACAGTAAGGCATATACATATATTGCATGGGGTGTTCACTTCCCATAGTTAGATTTCTTTCTGTCACCACATGTTTGACCCCCTTTACCTGCCTACCTTCCTTCTCCCCACTACCCTCTGGTAACCACTAGTCTATTGTCTATGTCCATGAGCCTCTGTTTGTTTCTCCTATTCATTCGTTGCCTTTATGTTTATATCACACATATAAGTGATATCATGTGGTTTTCAACTTTTTCTGTCTGGCTTATTTTGCTTAGCATGATTTCTCGAGGTCTATCCATGTTGTCACAAATGGCAGTATTTCATCTCTTCTTATGGCTGAGTAATATTCCATTGTATATATATATATACCATAGCTTCTTTAGCCAATCGTCTATTGTAGGACACTTCAGTTGCTTCCCTCTCCTGGCCACCATGAAAAATGCCGCTATGAACATCAGTGTGCAAATATCTTTTTGGAAATGGGTTTTCAAGTCTTTGGAGTAAAGACCCAGTAGAGGGATTGCTGAATCATATGGTAGATCAATTCTTAGTTTTTTGAGGAACCTCCATACTGTTTTCCATAGTGGCTGTACCAATTTGCAGTCCCACCAGCACCGTATGAGGGTTCCTTTTTCTCAGCATCCTCTCCAACATTTGTTATTACTTGTCCCGTTGATAACAGCTATTCTAACAAATATGAGATGGTATCTCATTGTGGTTTTGATTTGCATTTCCCTAATAGCTGATGATGTTGAGCATCTTTTCATATGTTTGTAGGCCATTTGTATGTCCTTTAGGGAGAAGTGTCTATTCAAGTCCTCTGCCCATTTTTTGATTGGGTCGTTTGTTTTTTTTGTTGTTGTCATTGAGTCATATGAGTTCTTTGTATATTTTGGATATTAGGCCCTTATTGGAGGTGTTGCTTGCAAATATGTTTTCCCATTGAGATGGTTCTCTCTTTACCTTGTTGATGATTTCCTTTGCTGAGCAGAAGCTTTTTAGTTTGATGTAGTCTCATTCATTTATTTTTGCTTTTACTTCCCTTGCCTTTGAAGTCAAATTCATAAAATCCTCTTTAAGTCCAAGGTCCATGAGATTAGTTCCTCTGTTTTCTTCTATGCACTTTATTGTTTCAGGTCTTATATTCAGGTCCTTAATCCGTTTTGAGTTAATTTTGGTGTGTGGTGATAGACAACAGTCTAGTTTCATTCTTTTGCTGGTTGCTTTCCAGTTTTCCCGGCATCACTTATTGAAGAGGCTTTCCTTTCTCCACTGTAAGTTTTTGGCTCTTTTGTCAAAAATTATTTGCCCATATAAACATGAATTTACTTATGGATTCTCAGTTCTGTTCCACTGGTCTGTGTCTGTTATTCTGCCAATACCATGTCATTTTGATTATTGTCACTTTGTAGTATTTTTTGAAATAGGGTAGATTCATGCCTCTGGCATTGTTCTCTTTTGTCAGGCCGGCTTTGGCAATTCAGGCCTTTTGTGCTTCCATAAATATCTGGTGGTTTTTTGTTGTTGTTGTTCTATTTATTTAAAAAATGCCAATAGGATTTTGATAGAGATTTCATTAAATCTGTATAATGTTCTTGGTAATAAAGTCATTTTAATTATATTGATTCTTCCAATCCAAGAACATGGAATATCTTTCCATTTCTGTGTATTTTCTTTGATTTCTTTTAATAAGGTCTTATAGTTTTCATTATATAGGTTCTTCACATGTTTTGTTAAATTTATTCCTAGGTATTTTCTTGTTACAATTGCAAAAGGAATTATTTTTTTACACTTCTTCTTCTGATACTTCATTATTAGAGTATAGGAACACTATGGATTTTTGAACATTGATTTTGTATCCAGAAACTTTACTGTATTTGTTTATTGTTTCTAATAGTGTTTTTTGGGAGTCTTTCAGATTTTCTACATAGAGAATCACGTCATCTGCAAATAGTGACAGTATGACTTCTTCGTTTCCTATTTGGATGCCTTTTATATCTTTCTCTTGTCTGATTGCACTCGCTAGGACCTCCAATGTTATATTGAATAACAGTGGTGATAGTAGACAGCCATGTCTTGTTCCTGATCTTAGAGAGAAGGTTTTTAGTTTTTATCATTAAGAATAATGTTGGCTGAGGGTTTGTCATATATGGCCTTTATTATGTTAAGGTACTTTCCTTCTATACCAATTTTGTTAAGTGTTTTGATCATAAATGGATGCTCTATCTTGTCAAAGGCTTTTTCTGCATCTATTAATATGATCATATGATTCTTATTTTTTACTTTGTTCATGCGGTGTATCACATTAATCGATTTGCCTGTGCCTCTGGGATGAAGCCAACTTGATTGTGGTATGTAACCTTTTTAATATGTTGTTGCATTCAGTTCACTAGTATCTTATTTAGGATTTTTGTATCTGTGTTCATGAGAGATATTGGTCTGTAGTTTTCTTTTTTTGTGTTACCTTTACCAGGTTTTGGTATCAGAGTAATATTGGCCTCATAAAATGAGTTGAGAAGTATTGCCTTCTCTTCGATTTTTTGGAAGAGTTTGAGGAGAATAGGTATAAATCTTCTTTTAATGTTTGGTAGAATTCACTGGTGAAGCCATCTGGTCCTGGACTTTTACTTTTTCATAAGTTTTTGAGGATTGTTTCAATTTCCGTACTGCTGATCGGTCTATTTAGATTTTCTAGTTCTTGATTCAGTCTAGGAAGGTTGTATCTTTCTAAGTACTTGTCTATGTCTTCTAGGTTATTAAATTTGGTGTTACATACTTTTCATAGTATTCTTATATGATCCTTTATATATCTGCAGTGTCTGTCATAATTTCTCCTCTTTCATCCGTGATTTTATCTGTGGTCTTTCTCTTTTTTCTTTAGTGAATCTAGCTAGGGGTTTGTCAATTTGATTAACCTTCTTAAAGAACCAGCTCTTTGTTGCATTTATTTTTTCTATTGTTTTTTTTTCCCCCAATTTCATTTAATTCTGCTCTAATTTTGATTATTTCTTTCCTTCTGCTGATTTTAGGTTTCATTTGCCCTTCCTTTTCTAGTTTTTTTAAACTGTTTAGGTTTCATTTGCCCTTCCTTTTCTAGTTTTTTAAGTTGTTTATTTGGGCTCATTCTTGTTTTTTGTGTAGGCCTGTAATGATATGAACTTTCCTCCTATGACTGTTTTTGCCATGTCCCAACAGTTTTGATATGTCGTACTAGCATTATCATTCGTTTCTATGTATCTCTTGATCTCTCTTTATTCCTTCTCTGACCCAGTCATTCTTTAGTAGCATGTTGTTTAATTTCCATGCATTTGTGGTTCTTCCTGCTTTGTTTTTACAGTTGATCTCCAGCTTCAACGCATTATGATTAGAGAATACGGCTGATATGATTTCAACCCTCTTATATTTGTTGAGGCTATCTCTGTGTCCCAATATGTGGTCAATCCTTGAGAATGTTCCATGTGCGCTAGAGAAGAATATATAAGCAGCTGTTTGGGGATGAAATGCTCTGTAAATGTCAATTATGTCCAGTTGATTTAATGTGTCCGTTAAGGATGTTATCTCCTATTGTATTTCTGTTTGGTTGATCTGTCCATATCCAATGGTGGGCTATTTAGGTCCCCTATTACAATAGTGTTTTGGTCTGTTTTTCTCTTTAGTTCTGTTAGTAATTGTTTTACATATTTCAGGGCTCCCTGATTGGGAGCATAGATATTAATAAGTGTTATGTCTTCTTGGTGTATGACTCCCTTTATCATTATGAAGTGTCCCGTAGTATCTTTCTTTACTTTTTTGATTTTGAAGTCTATTTCATCTTATATTAGTACCGCAAATCCTGCTTTTCTCTGAATGCCATTTGCTTGAAGTATCATTTCTCACCCTTTCACTTTGAGTCTATATTTGTCTTTGGAACTGAGATGTGTCTCTTAGAGGCAGCATATGGTTAGGTTTTTCATCCAATCTGCAACTCTGTGCCTTTTTATTGGTGAGTCTAATCCATTTACATTTAGAGTGATTATTGAAATATGAAGTCTTCTTATAGCCATTTTATCTTTTGCTTTCTGGTAGCTTGGTGTTTCCATTGCTTCCTTGTCCTCGTGTTTCCGGTGTTTTTTTTTGTTTTTTGTTTTTGTTTTTGTTGTTAAGTTTTGTGGAGTTTCCCTCTGGTCCTTCTTGTTTTATGTTATATACTTTAGTTCTGAATCTTCGATATGTAGTTACCATTATAAATATGTAAAGGATAGTTACATATATATAGTAGTCCATTTTCTTCTTCATGTGCATTATCTCCATTCTTCTTTGAGAATATGGATATTTGAATCCTCCTTTTTTCTGTTATTGTTGTCTCAATTATTCCCTGTGTATGCTGAACATTATTGTCTTGCAATAGCAAATCTCTTCTTATCGTTTAAGCTTATAATAACCTGTTCTTTATAAGGGTTACACTCCTCTGTTCTATCTGCCTGCTAGTTGCCTTACTCATGTATTTTTTTGTCATTTTGTTTTAGGTGAGCTGACTGCTTTCAGTATTTCCTGTAGTGCAGGCCTCGTCGTAGAGAATTCCCTCAATTTTTATATGTCTGGAAAGGTCTTTGTTTCTCCTATATATCTAAAGAAGGGTTTTGCTGGATACTTTATTCTAGGCTGGTAGTTCCTTTCATTTAATAGTTTGTATATTTGATTCTACTCTTTTCTCACTTGTAAGGTTTGTGCTGAGAAGTTCGACAATAATCTAATGAGTTTTCCTTTATAGGTTATCATCTTCTTTTCTCTAACTGCCCTGAGAATTCTTTTTGTCATTGATTTTTGATAATTTTAATATAATGTGTCTTGGAGAAGACCTTTTTGGGTTGAGATAATTGGGTGTTCTATTGACTTATTGAATTCCAAGCTCTAGTTAATTCCTTAGATTAATTGAGAAATTCTCGTCAACTAGTTGTCTGAAAATACTTTCTAATCCCTGCTCCTTTTCCTCCCCTTCAAGAATGCCTATTAATCTTATGTTTCATTTCCTGATGGTATCAGCTAGTTCTTATGCTTCTCTTTCATTATTTTTGATTCTTTGGTTTCTCTTTTTTTCTGATTTATTTCTAGATTTCTGTCTTCAATATCACTAGTCCTTTCCTCCATTTGTTGACTCTATTTTCTAAGCTTGCTATTTCATTCTTCATCTCTTCCACTGTATTATTCATCTCTAGAAGTTTTATTAAGTTCTTTTTAAGGGTTTCAATCTCTTTGCTGAAAAAAACTCATTCTGCTCGTCTAGTTGTTTTTTCAATTCCTAGAACTGTTGATATAATTATCTGCTATCTTACTGAGTTTTTTCAGAAGTACCAACCTGAATTCTCTGTTTTAAAAAGTTGCATATTTCTATGTCTTTAAGCTTATTTTCTGGAGATTTTTCTCTTTTTTTCTGAGCTGCCTCGTCACTTTGGTTGTTCATGGTGTTTAATGGACTATTTCTCCTCCTGGGCATTAATGGAAGTGTATTCTGCTTTTTATACAGAAAGAAGTTTTCTTATATAAGGGTCTCTCTTTAGCCCGTCGCTAAGAAGCCATTTTTCTTTTGGTTTCCAGTGGGGAGCATCTAAGCCTCTTAGATCCCTGCTTTATATAAAATCTTAATATTGCCTTTTCTTTTCTCATAAATATGCAATCACACTTGCTACCTTCAGTATCAGTCCCTGTCAGTGTTAGTGACAGTTTCAGTAGCATTGCTCAGATTCCCCTGGGGCTCTGCCCTGCTCAGTCTTGGAAGACGTGGAGGGAGGTGCCCTCTAAGTTGGAGAATGGGGCCTGTGGCTCAGCCTCATGTTTTGCAAACATGGCTGGTGATAATCAACTGTTGCTTCTCTGACATCACCACTTCTCTGCTTTCTACCCTGATCACTGTGCGCTGCTGCTGCTTAGATCTCTCAGCTCTCTCAGGCAGGACTGTTCAGGGAACCTGCCACACTTTCTCCCTTTCCCCTCTTCCTGCAGGGAGCTCCTACTTCCAGAGGCAGCTTGTTTGTTTCTCCCAGTCTACACCAGACTTTCGGGGTTCTGACCTGTAGTAACTCTTATTCACAGGTCCCATACTCAGATGTGCTGTTGTGCAGGTTGGGTGTTTTTTGTGGAGTTTTAGATGTTCAGCTGATTGTTGTTCTAAGGGGAGAGTCCTGGGGACGTCTCTCACTCTGCCATGTTTCCACAATTTTTAATTTTTATTTCTATTTCTAAACTTGTCAATTTGCTTTGTCATGCAACATCGATTATCAAAACGAGATATTCTAAATGCTTTGAAGAACTTTTATAATTCTTTAATATGTTTTATTGCATATCTATGTTACATCTTTATTGTGTAATAAAAGTACAATTGTGTAGCTTAAAAAATTACTGCCTGAATGTGGGCAGTTTCTGTGCTTGAGTTTAGGCTAGAGAGCTCATATTTGTGCAAATGTCCCAGGGGTAGGCTCTGGAGGCAGATGGGAAGGTGGCTCCAATGGGCGTCCAGAGCTGGCCTCATGTAGAGCCCTTCTCTCTCCTGGGTCCTGACCACTCTTGCGAACATTGCTATTTCTACTATTGCCAACACTGTTGAACATAGTCATTCAAACTTGAGTACTTTCGATAGTGCAGGAATCACTATTAATAATTATACTAGAGCAACAGGTGTACACTGGGCCCATCCTGGACAACCTGGAACATCTCATCAAACTACCTGTTGAACACAAAAGGCTCGCAGTTCCTTGACTACTCACTTTAGATTATCTTTACTTCTGCTGTAGACCAACCAGTCACAGTTGAGAATATACCTTGGGGCTGCTCCACATAGGAAACTATAATATCTCACAGAATTCCTCCCCGTTCATTTCCTTCTTGCATGTCTTCATGTACATTGACAACCACTCTCAGTCCTAAGGAACAGAAAGCCCTTGCTCCCTGTGTGAATTTTTCCCCAATCTATTTGTCCTCTACTAGCCTCACTGTCCTTCTTACGTTGTCTTGTCCCTGGAGTTCTTACCCCCAATCCTCTCAGAAACACCCTCAACTTCCTTGCCCTCCATCTTTGCATTCAGTATGCCCAGGGACACCCCCCAGCTTCCAGATACACCCCTCCAAGTGTCCCTATTTCTCTATTTGGATTGACATGATTCTAGAGAAATGTCTACAGTTATGTCATTTTGAATTTATGGCTTTCAATCTCAGTTGAGGACAGGAAATTCTGCTTTCCCAGGTCCTGATGCCCTAACCTGCTGTGAGGGCAGAGTGAGCCAAGTATATGAATCTGATATCAATTTATGTGATCCCATCTTTTCTAATGAGTGGACATATGCCTTAAATGCTTTGAAGGGTTCTCAGTGGAATGGACCCCATGTCTACATGTGACACCTTTGTTTAGTAGACCTTGCTTGATTGCTTGGTGATAGGCCCTGCCTATGAGTAGATGATATTTGTGACATCTTTATTGTTCCTGCTGATTTCAAGGGAAGTCCTGCTCTCTACTCTGCATTGGCTGACAGTTACCAACCACTCTGGCTTTCCGAGAAAGTAGAATACTGCAGGGAGGATGGGGAGAGGTAGACCGGGGTATACATTTGAGAACTTATCCAGTGTTCATGACTTAGCACCCTCAGAAATTAATTTCTCCCCTATTTAACCTGGATTGCTTATCCCTCAAGCATCAGTTGGAATATAGATTGTCTCAGGTTAAGGAGCGAATGCCCACTTTGTTTTTTGTGTAGTTGTCTTTTATTTAAGAGGGTCATACCTTGAAGTATTATGGCACTTCCTCTACCTTTTCCCAAATATGGAAACCTTATTCTCCTCTGCCCTATTCTCAGTCCCACAACAAGCCTCCAGCTGGCCAAACTGATGCCTTCACCTGGAATTAATCCTGCTGGGTTTTAGCAAAAGAGGCAATGAAATTTACCTCAGAAGCAAAGCTGTCTTTGTTTGGGAATCTGCTTCAAGAATCTGCTGTTGAAAATTTAGTAACCAGATTGTTTTTAATCTCTGCTTTCTAGAAGAAAGAGCATCTTCCCAGGACCATCAGAAGGTCTCAGATCACCTCTGGAGTGAGGGACACAAGACAAATCCTGCCTCAGCAAGGCAGTGGCAAGGAAACACTTCTCTTAGCAGACAATGACTTTTCATTCTCTAGTGATGCCAGAATTTCCTTTTCATTACCCAATAACACCATGAGGAGCCTCTTTAAATTTAGCTGAGAATGGGTAGAGCTTTTGGCAGAGGTTGAGAATTCATTGGGGTTTCCTTGCCAAAAGATCATGTGTCGAATGACAACCAGTCTACTATGAGCTTCAGTTTTACATCTAAAGTGTGTGAGAGGAAGCCCTGGAGGTGGAGATGGAGATGGAAGTAGAGATGACAATGGAAGTGGAAGTGGAGATGGCTACTCCCTAAAGCTGCCAAGGGAGGGAGACCAGGAATGGGATGCTGTCTTCTCTCCGCCACAGTGCCTGGACAAATCTGAGGTATGAAAGTGGCAAATGGCAAAATTTCGCTGAGCTGAAAGAAATTCTAGGCTAAGAAATTGTAAATGGGGCAGAGGGTTCATGCTGAGAGGTCTGACGGAAAGCCTTCTTCCTAATATATATTTATTTAAAACAAGAAGAATTTATATTTTAATTACACAACTTTAGCAACTTATTTTTCGCTTTCCATTCAATTCGCTTTACCTTTTTCTCTGAAGGATAAATATTGAATATCTTCAATATCTGAGTGTGGATAGAGAAAGGACAACTTATCATAGGTATACCTAAGTTGTGGGAGGTGGGTGCAGAACATCAGAAAAAAATGCCAGTAATGAAAGTAAGGATTAAGAGAGAATTTGAACACAAAAGCTAGTGAGGGTCAGGTTGTCCTGTCCAGTTTTCTCTGAGATTTTAAAGAACGGTAAATATGCTGAACTTCTTAAAGCAGTGGTGCTTAATCTTGACTGCACATCAAAATCACCTGAAGGATTTTGAAAAACCTACAGAAGCCTGGGCTCCACTCCAGGCCTCCAAAGAAGGAGCTCCAGGAGTGGAGCCAGGTGTGGGTAGTTTATAAAGCTCCCACAGTAATTTGAGCAAGCCAGCTTGAGAGCTATGTTCTAGATCAGTATTTCTCAAACTTGAGTGGTTATTAGAAATACAGACATACCTCCTTTTATTGCACTTTTTTGCAATTCACAGATATTGTGCTTTTTAAATTCGAAGTTAAGGCCCTCCTCCAGCAAAAAGATTACAACTCACAATATCTCTGAGGTATGCCTGTAGTTGAAGGGCTTTTTAAAAGACAGAATGCTCCCCCTACCTTCCCAAGTTTTCTAATTCAGCATGTCTGGAGTGAGTTTGGGAATTTGCATTTCCAACAAGTACTCAGGTGATGTTGCTGATGTTGCTGGTCTGGGGACCACAATTTGAGAACCAACATCGTATAAGAAGAAATGTTGACCATTTTTTCTACGAAAACATATACGTGTATTCAGTCTACAGGCTTGACTAAGTGGTTTGTCTCTCGTGTGCGCCTGGAAGCCATGTGTGCATGTGGGGATGAAGGAAAGGAGGGGAGCCCAAGTGAAGAGGGGGGTACTACTTGTAAGTTCGAATCGGAGAAGCACACTCTTCTATTTCCACTTCGTTTTGTTCAAGTTTTGACTAAGAAACTCTGGTCACTTTTTGGTCCTGTCCTACCCCTGACTAAATAAGTCATAGTTCTTGCAGCCGAAAAGGTAATTTGCAATTCAAGCACCCACTTTCTTCTACTTGTGCAACCAGAGACTGAGCTGCCCCCTCTGGAGCCCACAGGTTCTACCATGAAAAAGTCCCAAAGAGCATCCCAGAGTCAGATGGTGACTAACTGAGGAGCTGAACCTATTCCTCCTATGGAGAGAGAAGTAGACTTGATCCAAGGGCATGGTTGGGAAAACAGATGGGTTGGCTTGAAAGCAAGGCTAAAGGACAAGGAGGGTGGTGGAGGTGGGGTCAAAGAGTGAGGGTGTATCTTTGGAGACACACTTCTGCAGGCCTTCGTCAGTAAGCCCCTGTCCTGAACTCCCCACCCCTGAAATGACATCAGAAAACTAGGGAGTGAGCTAAAGTCTCAACTTTTTGTTTCTACATCCTTGAACAGCTAGGTGTGAGATCCACCTGGCACCTTAGCCAAAGGCTCAACTCCATCACTATCTAGTGTGTGTCTGTGTGTCTGTGTGTCTGTGTGTGTGGTCTGAGAAGAATGACAAAAGAAGAAGTGCTCTGGACAGAGTGTAACTTCTTCCTGACCATCCCTCAGAGCTCTAGCAGAGACTGGGTTTAAGGGGCCTGCAGTGTCTCCTTCTCTCCTTCCCAGCCTCAGAAAGACCCAAGAACCAGCTGTCCCCAAGACAACCCCGCTGGGACAAGAGACAAATAAACCTGAATTCCTTAGCTCTTCCTCTTTTTCTGCGTCCACCCCCAAAAAGTTCACAACAAACCGTTATAAGTTAAAAAGGAACTATGTCATGAGAAGGAGGCCCAGAGCCACATCTAGGTTACAAAAAGCATCTTGAATTTGCAGAATATCAGAGATGATTATGTTCAATCGCAAGTAGTGAAAGTTTTCTGAAATCATACACATGCACATATATACATATGTAAATATGCAGAAAGGTCTAGATGTAGATAATTGGAAGTTGGTAGTGGTAGGCTGAGGCTAAATCAGAAGCTCTCCTGTTGAATGAGAGACTGAATAGCATTATCAAACCTGGCATGAAACTTGGGAGCTCTGTTCTGCAACACCCCTTACTTCACAACTGCTTATATTATATTGTCTTTTTTACCTCCAGGTCTTTAACATTGTCTGGTGGAAAGTGTTAAGTACCTGTCAGTACTTCCATTTGTGTGTCCAGTCACACCCCCCTGCTCTTCCAGGAAACTTACACTCATACTTCTATTTTACCTGTCCCTCTCAACAGTCTTCCTATCAGATGTAAAATATGTTTGCATCTTTCTTCACTGCCTGACTCAATGATATTCTCTACCCCCATTTTCTTACCTCCCATTCATTCTTCAGCCCACTCTAATCCATTTCTGGCTCTAAACCTCCAGAATTTCAAACCTCCTATTATATTTGATATTATTGATCACTCTTTTCTTTTTGAATCCCTCTTTCCTTCTACTTCCCTGGTGGCTCCTTCACAGGCTCATTATTTCATGGCCACTCAATGCCAAAGTTCCTCAAGACTGGCTCCTGGCCTTTTTCTTTTCTTGCTCACTATCCTCTCTTCCTCAGACCTAAGCTAACTCATTTATATCCAAAGCTTCAAGTCATCACCATCCATCGATGATTCATCTCTTATTTACCTGAGCCTAGCTCCGTTTACCCAACTGCCAACTTGGCATCTCTTTTGAGTAGATCAAACTACCTGCTCTCATGACCTTTGCACTCAATCTCTGTCTTCTTCCAAGATTCTAATCTCAGTGAACTAGCATCAACATCCTTCCTTGGCCATAAGCAAGAAACCTATGGCTTTTTTCTTGCTACTCTCTTTTCTTCACTGCCCACCTAATCTATCACTAAGTTCTATGTAGTAGATCTCCTAAATGATCCTCAGATCTTTCTTCTTACTGTTTCCATGACCATCACCCTAGATCAAACCTCTACCATCTGCCATATAGACTATTCCTACATCTACTTGGCCTCCTTCCAACAAAGAAACTTTTCAAAATGCCATTCTGACCATGCCACCCCTTTTGCTGAAGCATGTCTGTGGCAGGGGCTTCCCATTCCACTTAGGATAAAGACAAGATTTTCAACATGGGTAGATGGCCGCACCAATTTTATTCTTTTCCAGTCTTCCCAACTTTATCTCATAGCTCTTTCTTCCTTGTCCTTCCAGCAGCACTGGCCTTTCCTTAATTCTCATAATTTCCTTAATGCTCCCTCTTTTCACAGGACCCTTGTGTACCAAGTTACCTGTATGTGAAATATTTTCTGCCTGGTTAAATCTATTCTCAGCTCAAGAGGCAGTTACTCAATTATTAATTTCCTTGCTTTATTAATTCCAACAATTGGTTTCATAATGCTATATATCCATATCAATTTATATTATATATACTGATCATTTTGTATTTGCTTATTGTTATTATTTCCATATTACAATGATTAAGTCTGTAAGTTCTATTGTGTTTTGGGTGCAGCACAGTGCCTAGCACAGAATGGGCATGCAATAGATATTTATGGGACAAAGGAAATAAGGAAGTCTAAGAGGGGGTGAGGGGATGGGGAAAAAAATGAATGAATGAATGTTCACATTTATGTTGCACTTCAAATCACTGGAAACAGGCCAGCCCAACATGACATGGGAAAATATCTACCTGAATTCACTCATTTATTCAACAAATATTTGTTTGTTATTTATTCATTATTAAGGTAATGAACATGATTATGAACATGTTTCATTTGGAAACCTTGAAAAAAATGCCCCAAATTGTAAAGAGAATCAATTCACCTTTTATTCCACAGTCCAGTGATGAACTATTGTTGAAATAATGTGGTATATTTCTTTCCAGGTTTTTTCTATGTATGTATAGTATGTAAGTAGGATCATTTTATGTAAATAGACTTTTTTTTTCTCTTAATGATATATTATAAACATTTTCTTGTGTTAAGAATTCCTTGAACACATCGCATTTATATTGCTAAAATGCATTCTATTATATGGATGTATGTAATTTAGACACCTTCCCACTCATTGTTGGATAAGTAAGGGCTTGCCAATTTGTCATTTCTATAACTAACATAGACACGTTTTGTGGGGTCCAGGGTAAATAGGGTAATGCATGGGACCCAGTAGGAGGTGGACTTTGGGGAAAACAAGGCAGCTTTTTTCCCCCATCCCCTCACCCCCTCTTAGACTTCCTTATTTCCTTTGTCCCATAAATATCTATTGCATGCCCATTCTGTGCCAGGCACTGTGCTGCACCCAAAACACAATAGAACTTACAGACTTAATCATTGTAATATGGAAATAAGAACATATATTTGCTTGCGGGTTGCTGGGCCTGGAGCAGGTGTCCTCAGAATGTAACATATCGTCGGTAATGAGCTCTTCAACTCTCAGGTGTGTGCCTACTCCACAGGCAGGTTTGGCATGAATACACTTGACCTACAAACCCTGGGGCCAAACGGCCTCCGGCCAGTTGCGTCTGGCCACGCGCTGCCACGTGCCAGAAGCGGGGCCCCGCCTTCTCCGGCTCCCCGCCACGCCCCGCTTCGATGCTCTTCGAGGTTCTCCCGGGGCTCCTCCTCCAGGCGACCTCCGCAAGGCCTCCCGGCCCCCAGAGTAGCTCCGCCCCCAGACCGCGGGCCCCCGCCCCCACAATCCGGGCCCCGGGGCCGCCCCGCCCGGCGGGCTGCTCGCATTGCGCAGGGGCGGTTTCCTACGCAATGACGTGAGCAGGCGTGCGCAGTGACGGCTCGCGTCCCTGTTACTCAGCGGAGCGGCCGAGGCCGGACGACGCGGCCCGGGCGCAGAGACGCGAGCAACGCTGGCTAACGGCTGTGGCGACCGCCCGGACGGCGCCGGTGTTTGCCGGTGGGCTTTTCTGTGGTCGTTCGCTGCGCTGCCGGGTGAGTGCGGCAGGCGCCGTGGGGCCGGGTCGGCCGGCGGCCCCACCGTGTTTATGTTATTGTGCCGCCACCTTCTCAGCCGTGCCCCCCTCCCCGGAGTGGAAGCTGGAGCGCGCGTGGGGCGCGCGACGGGCGGGGGCTGCGCGGGAACAATAGCGGCCCGGAAGGCGGGGGCAAGTCTGGGGGCGTGGGACTGCGGGACCCTTGAGCGTCTCGCCGTCTGTTCCCAGTCCTCCGCCCCAGCTCCGCCCGTCGGTCCTCGCGCGTGTCCCACGTCCACGTCGAAAGGGGAAAATGGAGCGGGGATGGGTGGCAAGTTCTGAAACACTTTGACGAAGGTCGAGACGGAGGCCCCTGGGCGGCTCGCCGCGCCTTGTCTCCCCCAGAGGTGTGGGCAGCCGCGGAGAGAGCTCCGGTCACCCGGTCCCAACGCCTGCCCGGCCTCCACGGGGACCGTGTTTTGTTCCTGGGTGGTTTCTTTGTGCTAACGTTCTGGACGAACGCAGGCAGCGGCGCCGAAAAAGGCTAAGGTGGCTGGCCTTCAGCTGTGGGCTACGAGGGTGAGCTCGGCCCGTGACTTGGGTAGGAGGTGTCCATCTAGCTCGGCGCGAGCTTCAGTGGTCAGCGCGCATTTCTCTTGAGGGTCACTCGCTGATGACCTTTTGACTTTTTCACCCCGCCCTCTCATCTCTTTGTTTTACACTTGTATTCCCAATCCTTAGATGGTAGATCCAAGTCCATTTTAAAGTATTGTGATGAATACTTTTCATTTTAATTTCTAAAAGTTCCTCATCAGATGTTTACTGTGAACTTAATAACATGTTGACTGCATTGTATCAGACAATGTCCAGCGGTTACTATTTTTACCTCTGAAATTCAGTGATCTTTCCAGTAAAATTCTGGTCTGTCAGTCCATTTGTTTTTAACAGGTACTTCTTTGGCTTTTAGAACATCTATTTCATTCATCCATTCATTCATTCATTATTTCAGCAATTTCAGTATTGCACCCTAATGGAGAGTTTGAAGGTAAAGACAAATATCCTTTAATAAAGAGAATCCTTTGACTGAAATATAATAGATGTACTTTTAAATGAGATAATTATATAAGTGATGTGCGTTAAGGAAGGTTCTGATACTCTGGGTCATTTTACTATTTTTCAGTAGTAGATATGGAAATTCAAGTGGAATGGTGTATTAGGAAGAGTTAGGTTTGGTCTAAATATGCAATAGCTTTTACTTATTTCCAAATTTAATTTTCCAGTCTTACAGCCTTATATATCCTTACAGTCATTTGTAATGTTTACCTCAGATTTCCCAGCTGTGGGTTAAGCCTAGGAGGTCAAATGCTATAAGTGAACCTGTTTAGTGCTGCGCCTGACAAAAGCAAGCAGTCAAAATGGGACTTCCTTAAGGACAGGCCTGTCTTGTATCTGTTTCTCCAGCACCTAGCCTGGAATATAGTAAGTATTCAATAAAAGATTGATGGAAAGCTCTTTACAGTTGATAATGTTTAAAATCAAGCCTTAAAAAAAACTAATGTTCTCTGTAAAGTTTTGGAAGCCTCATGCAAGCTGTCACTTTCAAATGGCTGTGATCTGTTCATATATATTATTTGTCACGACAGTAGTGGCTTTTGAATTACTTCGGTATCAATTTATCACTGTTCGCTATTCTAAAATAAAACTAAAATGTGTGTGTGTGTATCTGTGTATCTTGTGCGCTCTCACTCGCTCTCACACACATATTTCAATAAGAGTCTAAAGCGATTGCATTTATCCTTTTGTGAATATTACTTGAAAAGTTTCTGATAACTCCTTTATGTGGATAAGTTAGAACAAAGGAAACAAGCTGCATAAAAGTTTTCTTACAAATGTTTAATTTCTAATAACATTTGAGAAATGTTTGTTAGAAATAATTAATTTTAAATTATTCCTTGTACTAATACTATAGGTGAAGCAAATGGGCCTAAAACTCAAAATAATATCAATTTATACAAGTTACATCTCATTTCCATTCACTATGTAATATATTTTAGCATTTGTTTTGGCTAAGCAAGAATTTTCTGTGAGCTTATTAAGATCCAATGTAGAGTCCTAATAGAAATGAGAAAATGATGCTTTAGTAAAATGAGGGATGGAAATCTTGAGATAGCAAACTTTTATTGCTTTACTTGGACATGGGGTGTCAGATTCTAGTAAGGGTTATTGATACAAATTCTTTAGCAATAGCTCAGTGTTGGGCTACATGTCAAAAACCAGAGTTTTTTTGTTTGTTTTATAAATTCTGTCGGTTTTTTTAAATAACAGCATCATTGAGATATAATTTACATACTATAAATTTTACCCTTTCAGTAGTTTTTAATATATTCACAAAGTTATGCATTGATCAACTAATTCCAGAACATTTTCATCACTCCAAGAAGAAATCCCCATACCCACTAGCAGTCACTCCCTCTTCCATTCTAAATTATGTTTAAAGAAAGTGATATCACTGATTCTGTTAGTGAGTATATTCCTTTAGAGTTTGAAAAGGGCTCCTTTAAGTGTCTTGGCGCAGGAAACTATCTTTCACACTCCTTTAAATCTTAGGAGAAAGGCCACTTGGAAAGAAAGTTAGTTTAAGAATAAATTTTACCATAATTAATAAGGTTAAAATCTTAACTATTTGCTCAATGCCTGATATTATGGAAATGAGCTTGTGAAGATACTCAATGCTCAATGAAACAACTTGAAGTAATTTAAGTTACTAGTCACAAACTATCCTAATGGTAATTAAGAGGTGGTTCAATAGAAAGCTGATTCTTGTTAACCTGCTTTGTCATTGAATTGAGTTTTAACATATTTTAGTCATCTAGAATGTTGAGATGCTTTGTGGCACTTATAGAAGTATAAAATAATACCTGACATTAATATGCCAGTTCTCTAGAGGTCTCTGGTCAAGTCAGTGGTATGGATATTAGCCTTCTGATTCATGCAATGCAAGGAAGTCATTAGAGCCACATAGCTTTAGATATGAATCATTTGCCTATTTCAGTGAGCTGCGATGCTTACTGTCTTAGTCATAAGCTCTTTACATAAACATTTAGAAGCTTCGTCTTATTCTAATGCAGATTAACTTGAACTTTGATTTCAGAAATGAGTTTTCAGTTCAGCAGACTTTACCACCTAAAAGGTGAAGGGAATATTGAAGTAAGGCCTATTTTGTTATTCAGGGCAATAGGTAGAACTAGACTTGTTCAGGAATCAGGCCTGGGTTGGCTTCTCAGTTCTGTCATCTGGACTTTGTCATCAACAAGCTCTAGAGCCTTAGACAAGTCATTTAACCTTTCTGGATTTAGAACTAACTAAGGCTGCTGGAATTTTTTTTTTTTTTTTAAATATATAGTATAAAGGTTGTTCCACAGATGGATGGTTCTTCAGAAAACATACTGGGACAAAAAGAGCCTTCAGAAACCTATGTCAAGAACAGCAATGAACGACTTTCTAATTTTCAGAAGCAAATTGTTGAGAAACAAATATTTTCTGTAATATTCATACTTATAAAATAAAAGCTTCACTGTAAGCTAGGAGTTCTTTCAAGGGTTGATTTAATACTTTTCACAGCACCATGTTTACTATTTACTCTCAGAGATTTAGTGGAAGATGTGAAACTGAAGAATTTATTAGCCTCAAGAGCTTATGACCAGGGCTGAGACTTAAGGCATATCTAAACAGTGAATTTCTGTTCTTTTTAAAAGATATATGAGTGGTCTTCTCTCAAACATCTACCCTAAATCTCTGGGCAGGCCACATTTCATTGAATTCCAGTTTTTAAAATCATACGTGAATATGCTGAGACCTTTTAGAAAAGTTACAGCTGCCATTCTTTTTCAAGGTGGTAGGTTATATCACAAATACAGCAAATATCGTGTATATGTATGTGTGTGTCTCCTGTTACCCTTCGATAGTACATCATGTTTGGTTAAAATCTACCAATTCTTTAGAAAGAGCTCAAACTAATAGTGATTGCCATCATGGGCTTTAGGGTCAGCCCTGAGTTGTAATCTATGCTCCAAATCTAACTGTATGGCATAAGCTAATTCAGTTATGTAACATCTTTTGTTCTGTTTTATTATCTGTCAATGAAAGTAATAGCACATAATCTCACAGGGTTGTGAGGTACTGCATGTATAGTGCCTGGAGTGGTAGATGTAAGTATCCAGGAAATTTTAATTATTGTTTTCACTTATTATTTTTAACTTGGAACAAATCCAAAATGCCAAGTAAATTTAAAATCATTTTGATACATAGTATACATTTGAAATCTTTAGAATATGCCAGTTGGAAATTTTCCAAAAGCATATATTAAAAGGAAATTATTTGCCACATTCTCTGATACAAAGTTATTTTGCCACTTTACTTTTCCCCATTGCAGAGAATTGTCTAAGCTTTCTTAGGTTTATTTTGATAGATATCCAAAGGAATCGGAATCCAGGAGCTGGGATTAGCTTTATCATGTACCAACATTTGAAAAAAAAAAAAAAAAATGGAATGCTCTCATCTTTTAAATTTAATCTTATTGAGATCTTTAATTCTGTGTGAAGATTGCAGATTTGTCAGAGACCAGGTAAGCACAACAGTTCATTAAGCATTTTCTAGAGGTCTAGAAAAATGGGGAGGTTATTAGTACCACCTGGAAACATTATCTTTTGTCTGTTTTTCTAAGTTTTATGTATAGTGTTTCCGTGGATAAATTGTTATATCAAATTTGCTTCTCCTTGAGGACAGCAACTATGAAATGATGCTGGTTTTGCACAGGCAATATTTGTTGAGAAGCCACTCTGTACCAAACCAGGTATTAAGTAATGTGAGGGCCACAGGAAATAGAAGTCAATCTTTTCTTTCAGTGAGTATAATCCAATGGGAGATAAAGACAAACCTAAGTGCATTTGTGTCCTAACACAAGGAACCAAATATTGCTAGGCATTTCATTAGGAATTTCTTTAGTCATCAGGCCTGATTGCTGGACATTGGGGCAATTGGAGACGTTCAAACCATGAATCTTTGATTGCTGAGAGGCTTAAGCCCTACATATTTCTGGGAACACTAGGAAAAAAAACAGCCCTTCCTTTTAAAATATACTCACTAGATAAAACCACACACACACACACACACACACACAAAACAAGATGTCTTTTTTCCTAATTTCTGGTTAAAGTTGAGAATGTGGTACAGATTAGTCAAAATCTAAATCATAAGAAAAGGCAAACCTTATGGTCACCTCAAATACATTTTGGAACACAGCAAGGTATCAAAATAAATATATGAAAGGTACGAAAAGCATATAGTAGAAAGGATAGCACTCAAACTAACTAGAGTCTTCAAACTCTTCTGTATTGAAGCTCTGAACCATTAAGACTAGATCTATCCTAGGAGCACTTTCTTAAGCCTTTTTCTAATATTAAGAAATGTGGACTTCACTGCTTTCTGTTGCCGAAAGGCCCAACCCCCAACATATTTCCGGGGACACTAAAAAAGAAAATCAGCCAAGCACACCTGCTTTGATTGGCACAAGGCATCAAAAACATCATAGTGTTGCTGTTTCCTTAACGTTAATGGGAGTGAAAACTCACCATTCCTTGACTTGCTCCTAAGAAGGAGACTCTCAAATACCATTTGGATCAACCAAAAATGAGATACAGGAAAGCCACCACTGTATAGATTTCCTTATCACTTCAGAAAGGGTCATTTTATGGTCAAAACAAACAAAGTATCTGGCTTTGTTACTATTGAGAATGGAAAAGTTTTAGTGATTTTATTTACATTTAATTTAGCTTTTGACTAAGCATTATATTCACTTAAATTTAGAATTCCAAAGATTTAAAAAGATATACAGTAAAAAGTTTCATTTCCACTCTCTGCAGCCACTCAGTTCCTCTACATGGAATTGGTGTTAAGTTTCCTGGGAATCCTTCCAAAGATAGTTCATGTATGTGCGAGTAAATACAGATATATAATTTATTGTCCAAAGCCCTTGGTCCAGATATATTTCAGAATTAAGGTTTAGTTTTTTTCTTGTTTTGTTTTTTTCTCGGAGGGGAGGGGAGCTGTTGAAAGGTAATGTAAATGCATCTGCTTGCTCATTATCCAAAATCCCTAGCAGGAGATAAATAGCATCCCATAATCAAACACATTATTATTTCTGCACTAAAAGCATAAATAGTATAATAAGTAGGATAAATAAAGTTCTATGGAATTTTTTGCCAGGTTTTCACATCAAATAGGTTTGTACTAAGCTTGTAAAAAACTTGTTTTTCAGAGGTTTATGGATTTTAGATTGCCAAAGGGGGCTTGATTGTTTTATATGTATATTGTATGTCTTCTGCCTTCCCCTGCCCCTTTTTTATTTAAGTTGTAACCCATGCACATATCCTTTACCTTTTGTTTTTAAGTTAACAATGTAACTTAGAGATGATTTCATATAGTCATACCAGTACATAACTAGCATGCCTTTTTTGGGGGGTGTGGGAGGGGATACCTTCATGGTGTCTTAGTCAACTTGGTGTCTGTTATAACAAAATACCATGGACTGTGACTTAAATAACATACATTGATTTCTCACAGTTCTACAGGCTGAGAAGTCCAAGATCAAGATGCCTAGAGATTTAGTTCCTGGTGAGGACTCTTCCTGATTTGCAGATGTCACCTCTTACTGTGTCCTTGCATGGAGCGAGGGAGTGTTCAGCTCTCTTTTTATGATACTCATTTCATCTTGGGCCCCATCCTTGTGGCTTTTTGTAAATTACCTTCCAAAGTGTCACCTCCAAATACCAGGGTTTAGGGTTTCAACATAGGAATTTTGGGAAGACACAAAAATTCAGTCCATAATACCATAACGAGAGAGAGACCAACCAACCAACAATATGTCTGTATCCCTTGTTTTCTATCTCTTCGTTAGTCTTTCATAGAATTTATAGGATTTATTTTTAAGTTAGGGGAACTATATGCTGTTTTTTGGTAATATTTTTTCCAGTACACTCTTTGCCTTTTAAATTTGTTTATGATGATTTTCTCATGCTGAGTTCTTTTTTCCCTTCAGTAGTTAAGCTTACCAGTCTTTACTGACTTCTAAGTTATAGTTCATGGTTAGAAAGTCTTTCACTAATTTAAGATTATATAAAAATTCTTAAATGTTATTTCTCTAATACTTTTGTAGTTTCTTCTCTCTTTGTATTTTTAATTATTTTACTGCTTTGAAATTTATTCTGGGATAAAGTAGAATGTATGAGTCCAACCTTATTATTATTATTTTACCAGAAGACAAACTAGTTGTCTCACCGCATATATTGAAAAATATATTTTTGTCTTACAGATTTGAAGTGCCATCTTTATAGTTTACTGAATTTCTATGTATATTTCGGCCCATTTCTGGTCCAGTAATCCATCTGCCCATTTGGGAACCAAACCATCCTTTTTTAATTATTGTATTTTATACTGTGTTTTTGTTGGGGCTAATTCTCTTACAGTTTCTCTTCTTTTTCATAATCTTTTCTGGCTTTTATTTTATATAAACTTTTAGAATTAATCCATCTAGTCTAGTTACCATTTCTGTTAGGATCACTTAATTTTTTATTTTGAGATAAAATGTACATGCAGTAAGATGCACAAACCTTAAATTTATAGCCCAATGAAAGTTTGCCTGTGTATACATCTGCTTAACCCCAAGATCAAGATCTAGAACATTACTATCATATATCTTCTTTCCCTACCCCCACCATAACTTTTATCACATAGATTCAATTTGCTATTAAGATTTTCTTTGTATTTATAGGAGAATGACAAGCTTTATGATGATATGTCTTTCTATCCAAGAATATGGAAAACTTTACCTTTTCATTTGTTCATGTCTCTTTTTGGATTCCTAATAGCAATTTAAAGGTTTTTTTGCTATTAATTTTATATATTTAAGTTTTTTTAATTTGTTTATCTTGCTGTTAGAAATAACATCTTCCATTTTGTCTTCTACCTGGTTGTATATAAGAAATTTGTTTATTTTGCATATTAATATTTGTATATTAAATAATCCCCTTTTTAAATTCTGTTATTGTTTATAATAGTTCTGTAGTTGGTTTTTTTTTATTTTTCAGGTATGAATTGTGCCATTCTTTTTTTACTTACTCTAATTTTACCTCCCCTCTGCCAACTTTTACACCTCTAGTTTTTTCTCTTATTACTTGGTTGCAGTGACTATTTAAACATCTTCGTTTTCCTCTGCAATGTGTAAAACAAGAACCAAAATATCTGTGTACCTGCTTAATAAAGAATCTAAATAATAAGTTATATCTGGGAGGGATTGGGGGAATAATTAGAGTAATGTGAAGTTTTCTTTCTAATATTAATGTAAATAAACTTGAATTATGGTTTTCAAAATGTCAAATAGACAAGTTAGTGATCATTTAACAGTGACTGCAGAATTAGTAATTAACTTCTTTTGTCTCTTAGTTGGTAATACATACAGGTTGCTTTCTACGTGCATAGCACCCAGAGGCAATTTACAGAAATATAACTTAGTCTCCTGCCTGGAAGCATATAATTAAGGTAGAGTGTCAACCTATATAGAAGTGAAAAGTGAATGAATTTGGACAGTAAGGACTTATGCTTAGAAAAATGGTCTTGGCAAAAATCTGCAAGTCAAGAAAGCATAGTGGTAGGTGAAGGAATAGAGGGAGTGAGTTTGGTTTGGGTGTTGGGTTTGAGGTAGCTCATCCTTATGAAATTATGTGGTTTTTGGCTGAGATTTAGGGATCTCATTGTTTAGTGGAGATTTCATAGTCTATTTTCTATTTCTTTCCTCTCATCCTAGTCCCCCCAAAATCTGAGGCATTTACTACTCAGTGACTCACAGATTGTCAAATAAGCTAGAACTAAATCAGAACCAACGGGAAACAAGAATCCAGACTATCCTAATAATATAATAGCTAATGCTTATTAAACGCTTATCGTGTAAGCACTGTTCTAGTGTTTTAAATATGTTAAATGGTTTAAACATCACACAACAACACTGTGATATAGGCAGTTATGCTGGTATTCCCGTTTTGATAGGTGAACAAGTAGGCAGAGAGAGGTAATGTGGGAAATTGTTGGTGATCTTGATGAGTTTTATTAAAACGGAGAAAAAGAAACTAAACTGAAGTCCGTTAAAAAACATCAAATGAAAATTCTTTTTATTTTTCAATTAGAGATGACATTCAAATTAATTTCAGGAATACAGCATAGTGGTGAATGAAAAATCGTTTTAAAAAAGGAATGAGAAACAAGCAAATCCAGACACTGTATGTAGACAACTTTTGTAAGATTAGCTGTGACTGGAACAAAGAAGTGGGTTGGTAGGTAAAGAAAATGTGGAGTCCAGCCAGCAAAAAAGAGAATATAGAATATGCAAGAAAGGAGATGGAAATCACAAGTAGAGAAATTGGCCTTTGTTAGAGAGATGTCTTCCATCAAGTAGGAGGAAACAGAAATATATGCCCTTGCAAGGAAGTTCGGTGGTTGGAAGATGAAAGATTATCCTCCTGGCTTTCATCTTTTCTTGTGATTTTTGTTTTCTCAATGACGTATCATATTGATATGGGCAGAGGGAGATGGGAGTGTGGGAATTTGAAGCAGTTTGCCAGGAAATACTGATTATTAATTTCAGGTTTGAAGTATTTAAGGTGATATCAGCCAGCCTGGTTTTGTGATTTTTTATTTTTATTTTTTGCCCCAGCATTATTTACCTGGTTAGATATAAGCACAGATAAGGCAGATAGTTGGATTTCTCTGAGGTGAAGTTTTGCCAGGTGTATCAGAGTTCTTCAGAGAAACAAAGCCAGTAGGAGATATAGAAAGAAATTTCAGGGAATTTGCTTACATAATTATGGGGGCTGACAAGATGAAACTCCGTAGGGCAGGCTTGTAGGAAAATCTTGGGCAAGAGCTGATGCTGCAGTCTTGAAGCAGCATTTCCTCTTCCTCAGGGAAACCTCAGTTTTGCTCTTAAGACCTTTCAACTGATTGGATGAGGTTCACCCACATTATTAATGATAATCTTCTTTACTTAAAGTCAACTGATTGTGGATATTAACCACATCTACAAAATACCTTCACAGCAGCACTTAGATTACTGTTTGATTAACAGGACTGTAGGCCAGCCAAGTTGACACATAAAACTACATCAGTATAAAAGAAGAAAATGGGACAAGGGAAATGAGGGTGTTTTAAGGGGAATGTTCAGAGTGGTGGTGATGAATCATGAAGTCTAACAAGATGATGAACAAGAAAGGAAGTAAGGATAGATAGTAAGGAAGTGGTAGCATCACTGTATTGGGAATTTCATTTAGAATTGTAAGTGAGAGGTTGCATGGGATGAAGTAAAATAAGAGTCGAATGTCGTGGTCAGAGTGGAATTCTTAAAATAGAGATTTGACAGGTTATAATAGTTTCTGGTGATGATAATACCCAGGATGGCCTTGGGAGTGGGCTGCTGAGGTGGAATTGAGAGAAATGTTTATGGAAATGAAGAGGCCAATGAATTAAAGAGACCGAAGTATTCAAGGGATCAGTCAGTGTACATGAATGGTGAAGTCAGCAAATGAGTCAGGGTACTTACTGTGAACCAGTTGTTAATATCCTCAATCAATGAAGGAGAATTGGAGGAAGGGACATAGTATAATCAGCTAAGTTTGCTTGTCATGAATTAGGAATTTCAGAAGACCTAGTAAAGGGTTTAAGAAAGATGAAGACTTGGGTAAAATGGAAGATATACACGGTAGTGTGGCAATGAGAACTTGGAGAATGATAGATGACCAGGAAAAGATGGACTTTTTCTGGGATGTGAGATGTGATGGAATTAGACCTGATAACAGGAGAAGATGGGCATTGGTTCTGCTAGAGGACTCTATGGCTTTGTTTTTCAAATTGCCAGTCATGATCCGTTAGTGGATTGTAGAATGAATTTAGTGTTGCATTTTTAAATGAAACAAAATAGAAAATATCAGAGTATATCATAAGTAATAAGGGTCTAAGAATTTTTTAACAGCTTTATTGAAATTTTATTTACATACAGTTTCACTTCACCTATTTAGTATATTCGTGGCATAATGCAACCTACACCTAATTTTAAAACATTTTATCACTCCAGGAAGAAACTCCATACTCATTAGCAGTCACTGCCCATTCTTGCGCTCGTGCGCGCGTGCACATACACACACACCTCCATTCGCACCAGCCCACTACCAATCTGTGTTCCATCTCTGCAGATTTGCCTATTCCTGGCATTTCATATAAATGGAATCATACAGTATATAATGTTTTGTGACTGGCCTATTTCCTTTAGCATAATGTTTTTAAGGTTCATTCATCATGTAGCATGTATCAGTACTTCATTCCTTTTAATATTCCATTATATCATTCTTTTTATGGTTAAATATTCCATTGTATAGATATATCACATTTTATTTATTTACTCTTCAGTTGATGGGCATTTGGCTATAAGAAGTAATACTGTCACGAATATCTGTGCACATGTTTTTGTGATACATATTTTCAGTTGTCTTGAGTATATAACCAGGATTGGAATTGCTGATCATATGGGTAATTCCATGATTAACATTTTGAGGAACTGCCAAGTTGTTTTTCAGAGCGGCTGCACCATTTTATGTTCACAGCCAACAAAGTACAAAGGTTCCAATTGCTCCACATCCTGACAGTGCTTGTTATTGTTTGTCTTTTGATATAGCCTTCTTAACGTATATGAAGTGGTATCTCATTGTGGTTTTGAGTCTCATTTCTCTAATGTCTGATGTTGTTGATCATCTTTTTCATGTGCTTTGTATATCTTGGAGGAAATGCTTATTCTTATCCTATGCCTATTTTAAAATTTGGGTTATTTTTCTTTTATTAAGTTGTGTTTTTTGTATAGTCTAGATACAAGTCCCTCTTCAGACATGTGATTTGCAAATATTTTTTGCTATTTCTGGGATGTCTTTTCAGTTTCTTGGTGGTATCATTCACAACACAAAAGGTTTTAATTTTAGTGAAATTCATTTTATGTATTTGTTATTGTTTGTACTTTTGGTGTTGTATCTAAGAAACCATTGTCTAACTCAAGGATGTGAAAGTGACTCCTGTGTTTTCTTTTAAGAGTTTTATAATTTTAGCTCTTACATTTAGGTCTGCAATTTATTTGAGTTCATTTTTGTTGTGTGTATGGTGTGAGGAAGGGATCTGACCTCATTATTTTACATATGGATATGCAGTTGTCCTAGCACTATTTTTTGAAAATACTTTGCTTTTTTTTTTTTTTAACTGAACTGTCTTGTCATTCTTATTTTAAAAAGAAGGGAGATTCTGGACTCCCAATTCTATTCCATAATCTTAATGACTGTCTTTATGCCAGTCACCTTGTCTTGATTACTGTAACAGCTAAGAATTGTCTTTGAAATTTGTTTCAATTAAATTAAGTGTATTTATGTATAGATACACACAAAGGTATGTATGTAGTGGGTTGTGATGTAAAATGCTTGAAAACCTCTGATTTGAGCTACAGTGGCTACCTGCTACAGTTGCCACTCTCTTGTGGTGACTTAAAGGGGTGTATTCCCTCTTGGGGAAAGTAACAGTAGGCAGGTTAGATCAGATGACCGATTTTTTAAAATTATTGGGGTGACATTGGTTAATAAAATCCAATAGGTTTCAAGTGTTCAGTAATACATCATACATATATTGCATTGTGTGTTTACCACCCAAAGTTATATTTCCTTTCATCAACCTAATATTTGGCCCCCTTTACCCCTCTCTACCTCCCACATGCTTCCTCTGGTAACCACTAATCCACTGTGCATGACCATGAGTCTCTATTTGTTTGTCATGTTTGTTGCTTTTCCTTTTATATCTCGCATATGAGTGAAGTCATATGGTTCTCAACTATTTCTGTCTGACTTATTTTGTTTAGCATGATAATCTCAAGATCTATCCATCTTGTTGCAAATGGCAGTATTTCATCTTATGGCTAAGTAATATTCCATTGTATGTACCACGTCGTCTTTATCCAAACATCTATTGAAGGACACTTTGGTTGTTTCCATGTCTTGGCCACCGTGAAGAATTCTTTTTGGATGTGTGTGTACCTAAGAGGGAAGTAAGGAGAGCTTGGCACAGCTGTAGGAATTCCTAAAGAATCAGTCAGAGGTGAATTTAAGCATAAGGAAATGAAGTATGATTTGAAAATTTGAAATTAGCACAGTTTTATACTAGGCTATTCCTTTAGTGACTCACAATTAAAGAACATTTAAAAAATATTTTAAGCATGTCTGTATTGGATAACTTCATTATTTTGATCTACTTTTCTATAAACTTTTGTGTCACTTAATTTTTTATTATGTTGTCTTGGTCTTATATACCTGGATATGTTTTATTAAAACATTTTTAATGAAAAATTATAATGATAATTTAAGTTTTGGGAATGATGTTTTCCCCTGCCAGAAAGGATTTTTTTTACTTTTGGTAGTAGGTTAGCTAGTGGCTCTAGCATGTTAGATGATCTTAATCCATTCAGAGATGGAAATGTTTCAAAGCTGGGCTCTAGAATCTGCAAAGGCTTATTTTATTTTCTTCTAGGGATAGTGACCCTTTAGGGTCCCAACATAAAACCAGGGGTTACTAGTTCCTCCATTGTCCTTCTCCCATACTTTGTTGAGTCTTTACTTCCAATATTTAAAACTCACCCCCAGCCTTGTAGATCTGTGAAAAGTTCAACTCAGCTTCTCAACCACCTTTATGGAATTGACAGATGCACCTGGGAAAAAGGGCCCCAGATGCCTGCCTCATATCTGAGGATTTCCTTACTTTCTAAGATGTTAACCTCCATTCTTTTTTCACTGTCTTGCTAGCACTCCGATGCCTTCAAAGAGATATCTCATTTTTCCTACGGGAAGGGCGTGTCCAGTGTTCCTCATTCCTCTCAGTAAGAAAGTTGATCCTTATTTCCTAGTTCACCATTAAGCCTTTTGTTTGATGTTTTAGCATCTATTAATGAGCCTTGTTTAAATTAGTTATTTTGTTTGGCCTGCAAAATAATGCTCTTCTAACCCTATCATGCTTTTTTTGATCTATTGCCCAACTTCCCTCCATTACAGAGACCTTTCTCATGTCAACTGAAATTAAACTACAGGTTTTCCTAAAAAAGATGAGTTAAATGTTTATTTTCTTTTGATATATCAGCTCTTTAACTCTGAAAAACTCAACTCTGAAATCTCAATGCAATTTCAACTCTTAAAATTGGTTACTAGTCATCTCCAGTACTGGCAAATAACTATTTCTCTCTCTTTCAGTGTCACAGATTTTTTTTTTTTTTTTTTCCCCAGCGTTTTTATAATATCAGTCACTATTTCTCCACTGTGGTTTCCTCATTTTTAGACTACGGTTAAAGATTTTTGGGAAAAAGATCACAAGGTAAAGCGCCATATTCATTACATCATATCAAGAGTACCTACTATTTACATAATTTATGACTGTTGATGTTGACTTTGATCACCTGGCTTAGGTAGTTTTTGTCAGATTTCACTACTATAAAGTTCTTCCCCCTGCCCTGCCTTTCCCTGCTGTACTCTAATTTAGAAGCAGTCACTATGCAGCCTGCACTTAAGTAGTAAGAAGTTATGCTCTTCCCCTTTGATAGTGAAGAACATAAATTATTCAGAATCCTTATGCATGAGAGATTTGTCTCTTCTCCCATTTATTAATTTTTCAGTTAATGTCAGTATAGATTCATGGGTATTTATTTTATACTTGGGATTATAATCCAATACTATATTTTGTTGCTCAACTTTTCCACCTTTGGCCTTTTGAGAGATCTTTCAATTGGTTCCTGTGCCCCTTTTGACAGACATACTTCTGTCAAAGTAGGTGTTTTTTGTGTCAGTTTTTGAGGACTTCCTTACTCTCTGATATAACAAGTTCATCTTGTATATTTATTTTCTGGCCCAGTCCTGGAGTCAGCCATTTTCCAAAGAGCCCTATTTCCTGGTTTTGGAGAATGGTGTTAGAAACCAAGATCTGGGTGCTAGTTGTGCTTGTTGCTACTGAGATGTAGTTTCTTTTAGGCATTCTCAACAGCAAAGAAATGAATGTGTATATATTAGCACATATATATAAATATGTGTCTGTACATGTGTCTATAAATATTTCTGTGTGTAACCATCTGTGTCTATATTAAGCTAAATGTTAGTTAACTGTCTTCACTTCTAATTCATTACCATGGGGATCATTCTGGCATCCTCTCCTTACTGATCAGTAAATTTCCTCCGACAGTGAAAACCTGCCTTCCACCATACGCCATCCATTTACTCAATACCAGTGTGTATGTATGTATAGCAGTATCAGAATTATCTAAATGGACATAACTGTATCAACTAGGAATTTTTTTGGTCACTTCTTTGGGAATTTTTACATATGTAATCATGGCAGCTGCAAACAAAAACAGTTTTACTTCTTTCACAATCTGTATACCTTTTATTTTCTCTTGTCTTACTGAAGTAGTTAGAACTTCCAGTATGATATTGAATAGGAGTGGTGAGAGGGTTGTTTTTCAAATACTTTCCTTGTTCCTGAACTTATAGGAAAAGTATCAAGTTTCTCATCATTAAGTATAATGTTAACTGTAGGAGGGTTTTTTTGTAGATGTACTTTACCAAATTGAGATTCCCCTTTATTCCTAGTTTTATGAGAGTTTTCATAATGATGGATTTTGTCAAATACTTTTTCTTCTTCCATTGATACAATAATCACATGATTTATCTTTAGACTTTAGAACCATCCCTTGTATACCTGAAATAGATCCCTCCTTGGTTGTGGTATAGAATTCTTTTTACACATTATTGGATTTAATTGCTAATATTTTGATGGTGTTCATATCTGTTCATAAGAGATATGATTATGTAGTTTTCTTGTATTGTCTTTATCTGATTTTGGTATTAAGATAATGCTGCCCTCATAGAATGAGAGAGTGTTTCTTCTGCTTATTTTCTGGAAAAGATTATATATATATTTTCCCCTTAAGTGTTGTGTAGAATTCACCAGTGAAAGCATTTGGGCTTGGTGCTTTCAGTTTGGAAAGGTTAATAACTATTGATTAAGATTTTTAAAATAGAAATAGGCCTATTCAGATTATTTCTTTTTGTGTGAATTTTGGTAAAATGTCTTTCACAGAATTGGTCTGTTTCATCTCAGTTATCAAACTTGTAGGTGCAGATTTTTCTTCATAATCCTGTATTCTTTTAACGTACTTGTAATCAGTATGATGACCCCTCTTTCACACTCCTTTCGTTTTTTTTATATTGGTAATTTATCTTTTTTCCTTGCTTAGTCTAGCTAGAGGTTTATCAATTTATATTTTCAAAAAAAGTTTTTGTTTCCATTGATTATTTTTCTCTTATTTTCCTGTTTTCAATTTCATTACTTCTCTAATTCTTCTTTTAATTTTTTCTGCTTTCTCTAGGTATCATTATTCTATTCTTTTTGATGCTCAAATTGTCCCAGGTTTGGTCAGTGGGGATTTCTTGAGGTGACCGCTCTGTCATTTTGATCTGATCTGGTTGGTCATTGAGTGTTTTCTTGCTTTCTGGCAGAATAAGATGTCTGTATTTCAACTTGTACTTACCCTGCCTCAACCTGGAAAACTCCATTTCTTTAGGAAATTGGTTTCAGTCTCAATTTTACATGATTATTCATTTCTTTCATTCAAACTTTGAACAAATTTGCTACACAGGATCATCCCTTTCGCTTTCCTTTCTTAGTCTACAGAGCAACTGAGTCTTCCTGTCCATGGTAGTATTGAATATCTACCTCTTTATTTCAAAAACATAACATTTTTCTGTTCAGGTTACATAGGTATAATGACACTTTAAGTTATATATAGCCAAACTTTTCTATGGAGTCCCTGAAAGTGATTTGTACTTTAGCAGTTTGGACTCCTGCTATGTTACAAGATAATTCACCACCATGTTGCTATATAAGAAGCTAGAAAATTGAGTGTGCAGTATTTTGAATTATCTGATTTGGCTTTTCTACATTTCTACAATTTTTTTTATTGTTTGTTTTTAAAGTGTTTGAACTTTAACTTTCAGGGTTTTTCTTTTTCTTTAACAAATATTTACTATGTGCCAGCACTTTACAAACATCAACACAGCTAATCTTTGTAACTACCTTGTAGGTAGATTTATTATTCTACCCTCTCTTCCATTTTATGGATGGGGAAAGTTAAGTAAATTTCTCAGATTGATGGGGCCAGAATCTGAATCCAGACAATCTCCTTCAGAGTCTGAGTTTTAACCCCTGCTTTTTTACTCCCTCTCCCCTGCTGGTTAAGTGGAAGAGTTGTTTGTGATTTTACATCATGTTCTCCCCTTGTCTTTATGTTAATTACAGCATAATGGGTACCACTTGTACTACCATAATGCCTTGGTGTGGCATTGCAGACACCCATTATTAAAGTGATAGAATTTTGAGATCCCTAATGGAGAATTCAGAGCTTGCATTTCATTGCTCTTAGTGATTGGCCCTTTGCTGGAGCTCTTTTTGGCTAAGAGATACATTTTCATGAATAATGGTAATCTCCAAAAAGATTGAAGTCTCTTTTTTAAAAAAAGTTTATTAAATCCATTTAGAGTATGAACTTTAAAATACTGTATTCTGTGATAAGATGAAAGGAGATTAAGTGAAACCACTTTGTAAGCTACAGAGAACTAAATATTTGTAACAAGTATATTTGTGTACATAGTTCCTGCTGGCACTGTATAAGAAGGATCATTATTTTGTAAGAAGAACATATTTTACTGGAAGTCCTAGATTCTTGGATCGGAATTATAAATTCCAGTTCTTTGATATGTTAACATGGAGTCCACTACCTCCTATTTCCTTGTGTAATTTTCTCCTTGTTCTCTGCCTCCTTGTAGTTACTAAGACATGGTTCCCTAAGGTCAGGGCACACTCCCTTTGAAAAGGATATTAACCAGTGCTAATGAAAGGAAGACAGTAGCAGGGAGCATTTTTCCATTTATTTTTTAAAAATTAAATGCAAATACATATACATAGAACATTGAAGGAAAATAAAGATAAAAACTACCCATAATCTTGCTAACAGTATTTCAATGTATTTCTTTCCATATGTTTTGGGCATGTGTGAGAGAAAATATATATAGTTAGACACACAGGCTCACATATACATGTATCTGTTTATAGGGAATCCAAAAGTAGTATTAGCATACATGAATAGCAGACAAGAGTAGTGATAACTGCTTTAATTGGATTGGGGGTAAAAAACTAAAAAAAATTGATTTTGCTTAAAAGATATCTGTTGCTTAGAAGAGTAAGAATTTTTATAAAATAAGAGGAGATTTGAAACATTGGTCTTTGTACCTTAGTCTGCTAATTACCATCTGTTAACTTTCTTCTAACTGGAAAATATAGGAATAGGGTTTGAAGTCAAAACTTTTTATAGTAATACTAAGATGTTATTTGCCTTTTTCATACTTGTTCTCAAGAGTTTTACAGAGGCCACATGACCTGACCTGTGATGTGGCCACAGAGTGACTGCAGAAACAAGTAAGGGAATCCAGCTGTCTGAAATTAAGCCAGACAGGAAAGGGATTTGTGAAAATGGACAAGAGGGGTACTCTTCTCACTGGAGTTAAAAGAAAATTGTTTTCCATTAAATGCTAGTTATATTAACATATGGTAGGTTTGTTATTTTTAAGCCTAAAATTTTTTAAATGCTCCGTTTTAATGTCTGATATAGCAAATAATGATATAATCCATGTAAATAAAAGTTCTTTGGAAAGCTTCAATAACTTTGAAGAATATAAGGGATCCTGAGACCAAAACATTTAAGATCTGTTACATTATGTAATATCAAAACATCATATGTTATCACTGCCTTTCTTATCATAAAAATCTTGGGAAACTGCCAAGGCTCACAGGGACAGATACAAATTTTCCAAATTTTTAATTTTCACTTGATAGTTTGTCAGTCATTCTTTCAAGTAAAAATGGTTTTCCATGAAAAGTAGCTCACAACTCAAATAGTCACATCGGTGCTTTTCCTTCAGACCATTATTTTTCATATACAGCAGAAGTGCTTATGTGTACTTCCCATGTCATTGTACAGATAATTTGGATATTCATATTTTGAATAATATGAATATTATTAACCTCTGGAAATACATCAAAATTCAACAATTTAACTGCAATGTGAAATCCAAAGTCATATAAGTAAATTTTTCATTCTCTCTTATATTTAAATCCATTGGTCTATTTTACATTTAAATCATCTTTTGTCCATACAATGATCATTGACAAATACTGGTTCAGTAAGGTCTGCAGATCTTTTAAGTGTTGTTATGTTTCATTGCCATAGTGTGGTATGAGGGCTTATAGGACCATTGCCAAAACCTCATCTGTGTCATGTATTTGAGTGTCAAAATGTATACAATTAATAATTTGGGGGAAAATCAGTAAAATTGTTATCTATAACCAGACGGATCAGTATAAAAAGAGAGAAGCCACAAATTATATCTAGAGTGAAGGAGAGACATCACAACATATCCTGTAAACTAGAGGAGTATCATTAAAAAGTGTATACCAATAATTAACAACTTAGATAAAATGGACAAATTTTTTAAAAATATATGTATTACCCAGACTGACACAGTGAGAAAGCTGTGTATTTATTAGAGAAATTGAATTTGTAATGGGAAACTTTCCCACAGGCTCGGTGGTCTCACAGGGGAACACTAATTCAATGGGAACATTACTTCTACAGTAATGATTCTCACACTTTTTAGTCTTGGAGTGTCTTTACATTCTTAAAAATTATTGAGAATCTCAGATTCTCCTTTTGTGGGCTATAGTTATCAAAAATTGCCTTACTAGAAATTAAAATTAAGAACTTTAAAAGATATCAGCTTATTTACAAAACAATAAATACTTCAAGTTAACATAACTTTTTAATGAAAAATAACTATTTTCTGAAAGAAAAAATAATATATCTTGTTTCACAGGTCTCTTAACCTCTGGAAAACTGCATTTCTGAGAGAATAAAAAAGCAAATGATATGTGTTTCTGGATTGACATTTTGTCTTTCAGCACCGTAAAGCTTAGTTTCCATTGTCTCTGACACACAGAGTTTCAAAAGCAAAGTCTGTGGTGATTTATTTCACTATTTCTGAATGAGTTCTGGAAATTGTTCATCTTATAGCTCCCTGGAAGTTGTCCTTTGCTTAAGACTTGTGGAGTTTTACCTTATGCATATGTAAATTAGTATTCAGCCAAAGACTTAAGAGGGCCCTTATGCTGATTTCTGGAGCTCTTTCCCTTCTGAGTAAGCTCTCTCCTTTTCTACTCTGCCCTCAAGATTCCAGTCACCTTCATCTTCCTGATCTGGTTCCTCAGTTCAGTGAAGCTGTTATATTCTGTTTGTTGTAGCCCTTTCTGCACAGTGGTCTGGAAGGGGTCCTCAGGCAGTTATATGGTTTACCTAATTTGTTTTCTTTTTAAGGGATTGACAACCTGATCTCTTTGTACTGTATCTGATAACAGTATCATATTTTCTCCACTTTGTAGTTACTGGAAGAGGATAAATCTGATCCCAGTACTCCATCATACCAGAAGCAGAAGTCAGCTATATTTTTATTTTTAAAGTTGCTCAGAGAACTATTGTTTTAAAAGAATTGAATACTATTTAAAATATGATATGTAATACTGGACAATGAAAATTTTCCCTTAGTTTAAGAAAACCTAATTTGCTGTGTCTGGGTTAAAACATATTAATAGCCTCGGTAACTAAATGTAAAAAAGTAAAGGAAGAAAGCTTAGGTGACTTCCAGGACACTCATACTTGAAGTAACAGATTTCATTCTTTATTTGTTCAGTTGACATTATTTAGTGCTTCCTATATTCCAGGCACTATGCTTAGGCATTCAGGATACAGCATGAATTAAAGAAGAATCCCTTGCCTTCTTAGCATACATACTCTAGTGGATAAGAGAATTAATCACAAAAATAAGTGAACAGTTAGAACTCTGATAAATGCAATGGAGAAGAATGTGGTGTCATGAAAGTGTATAAGGATACCCAGTTTAGATTGGAGAGTTGGGAAAAGCTCTCCTGAGGAGTTGGCAACTGAGCTGAAACTTGAGATTTGAAGGATGAGCAGGAATTTAGTAAAGAGAGGAAATTAGGTTGAGTAGAACATGTGCAGAGCTGTCTAGGCTGAGAGAAAGCATATGCAGAAGCTATCATGAGAAGGCCTTACACATTTCAAGAGCCTGAGGAAAGGCTAATGTAATGGTTGGAGAATAGAGTACCTTTTTTTCTGAGACAAGAAACACTATAAGAGGGCTAGGTTTAGTTTTTGAAGATGTTGAATTGGAGATGCCTTTGGAACATCCAAATGGAAATATCATTTAGGCCATTTGGGTTTGAAATCAATGAGAGATCAGAGTTGAAAGTACACATTTGGATTTATTTTATTGAGGTGGTAATTGCTGTGGATGTGGATGAAATTAACCAGAGCAAAAGAATATAGAAAGAGAAGGGAGGTTCCTCTTTTTAATGTCTATGTAGAGAGGATGATGAATCATTAAAGAAGCCGAAGAAGAACTGATTACAGCAAACCAGGACAGTGAATTGTTAAAGAAGTCACAGGGTATTTGTTTCCTATGACTGCTTTAACAAATTACCACAGATTTAGTAGATTGAACCAACAGAAATATATATTCTCTCATAGTTCTAGAGGTGAGAAGTCTGAAATAAGTAGGACTATGAGTCTGGAATCAAAATGTTAGCAGTGCCATACTCCCTCCAGAGGCTCTTCCAACTTTGAATGGTTGCCCATTCCTTGACTTGTGGCCACCGGTACTTTCAACCAAATGGTTGTGAAGTCAAGGTGAGAGGGGACTCCACAACCCATCCTGTAAGGTTTGATAATTTGGTAGAAACGGCTCACAGAACTCAGAAAAGCACCTTATGTACTATTACTGGTTTGTTATAAAGGATGCAACTCAGCAACAGCTAGGGGGAAGAGATGCATAGGACAAGGCATACAAGAGATGTACAGAGCTTCTTTGCCCTCTGGAGTCACACTACTCTCCCAGCACCTTGATGTGTTCACCAACCTGGAAGCTGTCTGAAGCTCATCATTTAGGGGTTTTTTTATGGAGGTGCCATTGTGTAAGCACATTTTATTAAATTATTGGACATTGATGATTAGCTCAGTCTTCAGTCAGTCTTCCCTCCCTGGATGTCAGGGGTAGGGCTGAAAGTTCCAGCCCTCTAATCTTGGCATTGATCTTTCTGGCAGCCAGCACCCATCCTGAAGCTACCTATGGACCCCAGCCACCCATCCTCTCATTAGCATACAAAACACTTTTACCACTCCAAACATTCCAAGAGTTTTAGGAACTATATTTAGGAACCAGGAACTAAACCAAATATATATTCCTTTTAGTGTGACGTTCTGTATATAAAATAACGTTCACATATTCCAAGGTTTAGGGCCTGATATCTTTGGGGGAGCATATTTCATCCTACCACACAAGGAAAAAGAATGTTTCAAGGATTTAATTTATCAACTATGTCTGGTAGTTAAATGTGGATTGTAAAGTACAACATAGAAAATATAGTCAATAATATTGTAATAACTATGTATACTGTCGGGGAAACACTTTGTAAGTTATATAAATGTCTAAACCACTATGCTGTCAAACTAATATGATATTGAATGTCAACTGTAATTGAAAAAAAATTAAACGTAGATTGAAAAATATCTCTTTGGTAGTCTTAGAGAGACCTGGTTAATGAAAGCAGAAGCCAGATTAGAGGATGTTTAGGTGTATATAGGGTGTTTGGTAGCTAGAAGTCGTAAGACTTCTTGTTTGATAGCTTCTGTGAGGAGAGGAAAATAACAGGGATTAGAAGTTTGAAGAGATTGGAGAGAATTTGAAATAAATGTTTTAGAGAGTATAAAGTAAAGAGCATTATTATGCTCTCATTTGAGGTTAATCATGAAATGACAGTTATATCTATCTGTCCTATTGTGTTACTTTTTCTGTTTGCACTTGTGCATAAGTATGGAGAAAGCAAAGGGCTGAGTTGATCTGGTCTTTGGATTTTGCAAGACAGGAATCTGAGGAGATTAGGGTATTCACAAGAGTATTTTCAATAGTATGGGATTTAGTTGCCTAAGAAAACAAATGAATATAGTAAAGGGAAGGTAGATGGGGAGAAGGTAGAAAGTTAAGGTACTAGAAAATCATCTGAGATTGAAGAATGCGAGGGTGTTTTATAAGCAAGCTACCAGGAGAAGAGATTGTGGCTAGAGTGGGATACGTGAATTATGTTTTCTGCAAGTGGGTCAGTTTCAAATGATAACTGGCTCCAGGTAGTGACCACGAGAATAGGTGGCTAGGGTTAGGTAGAGAGGTAGATGATTGTATATGATGATATCAAAGAACTGAAAAACCATAGTGTTGGAGAATTTGGTCTCAGGGATGTCGATACCACCCAGGAAGGTAGCAGGGCTTAGGGTAAAGTGGAAGACTTTAGCTAGATGTGACAGTCCTCAGTGAGTGAGGAGAGTGACTGGAAAGCTGGTGGATCATAGCACACAAAGAGGGGAGCTGGGTGTTAGAGTTGAGTAAGTTTTAAAAGAGTTTGCGTGTATATGTCTTATAGGAGTTTGTGAAGGATGGTAGCATTGGGGAGTAAGTAAGATACCTATACCGTCATTTGAGAGAGCAACATGCAAAGTGTTTTGAGAGAAGACAAGGTTTAATTCAGGACAAAGAAGCAAAGCAAATGCTTAGAAAAAAAAGCATTGAGGATATAGGGGAATTTGGAGCTACAGTTCTAGTAGCTCCTTAGAAAGATTTAGGAGGAGTGAGAAGGAGGAGAGACCTTGGTAAAGGTCAGAGGTGTAGAACTCTATAGACATAATGGTGAGGGGTTTTTTTGTTGTTTTTGTTGTTGTTTGTGTGTGCGTATGTGTTTAATAAAATGAGGAATGATAGCCATGATGAATTTTGTCTCATCCTTTTTTTTTGAGATGGTGACCACTAGGCCCCATTCCCAAAATAATTAACTAACTTGACCTGACGTGAAAACTTCAGTTGATTGTGCTCTTAACTTGCCTCACAAGGCAAGTATTGTAGCTTTCTTAGGTTTTTGCCACTAGTGTTTTCAAGAGAAGGCACTAGGGAGCCAGAAGTGAAAGAGGCAGAGTAAATAAGGTGATGCTATACATAAAAATATATGGAAAAAATATGCTATAAATTTATCATTTATAAATCCAAATTATTTAATTTGCAGGTTTTGTAGTATTTGAATCCTAAATAGATTACCCAGTGAACATAGCACATTTAGCCAGAATAAAAGGAATGCAAATTAAATAGTTGGCAAAATAGAACAATATCAAAATAAACAAAGATCACATTATATTTCGACTCTAATATGGATTCTCTCAGTGACCATAGATAATTTAGAGCAACTACAGTTTGTCACCTTTGAAAATTATTGTAAGTAAAATATGGTCCAGATAAAGCTTGGAAAGTTTAGGGTTACAGATTTGAATCTCTATATGCATTTTTTAAAACTGCACAGATTTTGTGAGCTAGTTTTGAATTTACAGATTCTGGTACTATTTATAACTCCCTGTTGCCTTTATTCCTAAAGAGCTACACCCCGTTTAAAACTGTTGCCAGATTGGCCATCTGCTTTTTGTTTCCCACTAGTTAATTAGTTTTTTTTTTTATCACGTATTTAACTAAAGCAATTCTTTTAATTTCTGCTTTGGAAAGTTTAACATCAGCCTACTGTACAGAAACTGATTAAATATCTTGGTGGTGGCCATTGTTAGCATACATTTCTAAACTGGCAGATTGGTAACTAAGATCTCATTGTTGATATATTCTCTAGCCTCATAATGCTGTGAGATTAGTCTTCATGGTTAATTTAAATTCAAAAGATATTTTTAAAATATAAACAAGGCAATGTGGTAAATACTTTGAGAAACTTTAAAAAAATGGTAATAAAAACTTTTCTGCCCTCCAAATGTCTACAGTCCATGGAGAGAGAGCATGTATGTAAATATGCCAAAATCATGTAGTTACAATTGCTGAGACCAGTTAAAATGCTGTAGAAGTTGAGGAATTCTAGGCAAGATTGTGATGTGATCCTGCATGTCTCTCATTCTATCTTTCACTGTGCCCACTAAAATTCAGATAGAGTCAGAAAACAATATTTAGGTAATGCTTTATAAAAGAAAATCATGTAAAACAAAGTGCTGCAGAAAGGTTAAAAGTTAAAAACAAATTAATGTATGTTTTAAAAAAGGTCATGAAATTGTAAAAGAAACCAATAATATCAAATGTAGTAGAATTGAAGGCATAGAACAATAAACAGAACAAAAAGTATCTTTTTTATTTATAGACCATAGGAGACTTTAACATGCTTTTTTCTGAGAGTAAAGTATGCAGAGAATAAATAAGACAATAGGAAATATTAGAGATTTAGATAAACTTGTCAGAAACTCCCAATTTCATGGCTCGAACCAGTACTTCTGTGAATTACCCAGTTTATTTCCTTATGGTAAATTCTGTCTTAACTACTAGAAGCCTTCTCAGTTTGGCTTGTGAGTCAGCCAGTATACAACCTTGGGTTCTTTGTTATTTTCTGCTAGAAAACCATTATCCTCATCATTTTGTGAAATAAGTAAAATGACCAAGTATTTGTAAAGTTAAGGGAGGGAAAGCATGTGAGTGAAATGAATTAGGAACATTTGAGTCATATTTTTTTAATACACACACAACCCCCCTCAATCCATCACACGCACACACCCATCTCCCTACCAAGTCTAACCTTGAAGAAAATATAAAAATAAACTTAAAAGTGATAGCAATATAGACTTCTGCTTCCAGAAATATGGAATAGATGTACTTTTCCCTATTTCTCCTGCTAAATACAGGAAGGGAGGGAGGGA